>NC_045555.1:13487409-13742409 GCF_009769535.1 Thamnophis elegans | reverse complement strand
TGCTGGAATTGGGTATGTCTAGTTTAATGAAAAGAAGGACCAAAGGAGACATGATAGCAGTGTTCCAATATCTCAGTGGCTGCCACAAAGAAGAGGGAGTTAACCTATTCTCCAAAACACCTGAGGGCACGACAGGAAGCAATGGATGGAAACTAATCAAGGAGAGAAGCAACTTAGAACTAAGGAGAAATTTCCTAACAGAAAAATTAATCAGTGGAACAACTTGCCTCCAGAAGTTCTGAATGCTCCAACACTGGACGTTTTAAAGAAGAGATTGGATAACCATTTGTCTGAAGTGTGTAAAGTTTCTTACCTGAATAGTGGGTTGGACCAGAAGATCTCCAAGGTCCCTTTCAACTCTATTATTATATTATTATATATTAAACAGAGAAACAAAATTACCAAAGGTGCGCAAAAAAAAGCAGTGGGAGTGACTTCTAACTTCGTGTCGGCCTCCCCATTGAATTTTCTTGTGGGAATCTGGCAGGGAGCACCAGAAATCTCCCTTCCCTTTCAGGAGGCAGGTAAATGGCTGCTGCTGGGTGGACCAAGGCATTGCAAGACTAGCTGGGAAACAGATAGAACAGAAAAGTAAGGTATTACACTTAGCAAGAAAACCCAAATCACAGGTATAGAACAGGTGGTACCTGACTCTACTGTAGTGATTTTGATAGGGATCTAGGAGTCTGAATAGTCACTTAAATATGAGGGACATGGTGGCTAAAACGCTAAGCTTGTCAATCAGAAAGGTCAGCAGTTTGGCAGTTGGAATCCCTAGCGCTGCATAATGGAGTGAGCTCCCGTTACTTGTCCCAGCTTCTGCCAACCTAGCAGTTGGAAAGCATGTAAAAATGCAAATAGAAAAATAGGGACCACCTTTGGTGGGAAGGTAACAGCGTTCTGTGCATGTTCAGCATTTACTCATGCCAGCCAGATGACCATGGAGACGTCTTCAGACATCTTTACCTTTACCTAAATATGAACCAGGAGTGTGATGCGTCTGCCCAAAAAAGCCAATGCAGTCCTAAACTGCACGAACAGAGGGATAGAATCAAGCACATGTGAAGTGTTTATACTGCTTTGGTAAGACCATATTTTGAATACTATATCCAGTTTTGGTCACCATGATACAAAAAAGATGTTGAGATTCTACAAAGAGTGCAGAGAAGAGCAACAATGATGATTAGCGGACTGGAGGCTAAAACATATGATGAACGGTTGCAGGAACTGGGTATGGCTAGTCTAACAAAGAGAAGGACTTGGGGTGACATGATAGCAGTCTTCCAATATTTGAGTAGCTGCCACAAAGAAGAGAGGGCCAACTCAAAGCACTCGAGAGCTGGACAAGAAGTAATGGATGGAAACTTATCAAGGAGAGATCAGACCCAAAGCTAAAGAGAAATTTTGTGACAGTGGGAACAATTAATCAGTGGAATGACTTGCCTCCAGAATTTGGGGGTGCTCTATCACTGGATATTTTTAACAAGATATTGGGCAGCCATTTGTCTGGAATGGTATAGGATCTCCTGCCTGACCCTATAACAAGTTCAAAATGCCTTTTATAACTTTGTTATTCCGTATTTTGTAAGATTGCATGATTACAGCAGCAGCACAGCAGTAGCCAGTAGCAATGAAGCAGCCACAACTTTCCCAAATTAAAGCTTTTCTATAATAAATGAAGGAAAGATGGACTTCTTTTTTGGTATTCTTTCTCAATTATCTAGTACTAGCTGAATACCCGTGCTTCATGATGAAACTATGTGATCGGGCAATGCAGGAGAAATCCAATTCACTCCATTTCAATCTGTTGGCTCAGTCGTGGTCAGTGACTGAAACACATAAGGGAATATCACGCCCGCCACCTTGAGCTGGAAGCAGTTCCATAGGTGGAAGGCATAGACATTTTAGTGAGGTATCGACGTTTAGTACTGTAAGGAGCCCCATACTGCTCTTGAGTGAAGGAGTGGAATGCCTGCCAGTTTGAACAGAGGTAACAGAATGTGAGGCAACTGGAAGTTGGAACAGAGTTCTTTCAGGTGGGGAGGGGGAGTAGAATTCCTTAGCATCAGAGCGTGAATTACTGTATAAGAAATACTCATGATCGAATTACTGCATATGAATTACTAATGGTCTGATAGTCATTTTGAAAAATCCTTTCTTAGCGAGCACCTAGAAGCCAAGAGGAACATACATGCCAAATTTCAAGTTTGTAGGCTTTACGGTTCTGGAGATTTCGTGATGAGTGAGTGGTATTTGGCTTTTATATATATAGATGTATTAGCAATACTGTCTCTTGTTTCTTATTCTTGTTTCCTTAAACATCTTAATCTCCTTTCCCATGCATGGGAAGTTGGATATTCTTAAACATTATTTTGGTAGCATCTGAAATCATATCATTTATACCATATTGGCACATTCTATGAAGTCTGTTTTCTTTGCTACTATTATGCAGACTGACCTCTTCCAATCTTTAGGGCATTGATTTTCAAAATTCGTTGGTATCGTTTGGTTAGAACCTCTACTGAGTCTTCTTCTGGTGCTTGCCACATTTCTGTAGTTATTCTATATATTTCTGATTTAACAATGGCTAGAATTTTGTTCTAGCATCCTTCTTTCTAGTAGATATTGTTGTAAATAGGGAATTTTTAAAAAAAGATAGTGTGGATTTTGACATCTTTACTATATAAAGCAGTGAACTGCTTCCATCTTCTTTGAATTAACTATTTGTCCATTGTCATTCTTTAGCATACCACTTTGAATTTGGAATCTCCTTCTCAGTTCTGAAAAAAAAATTGGAGGGATTTTCTTGTTTTTCCATGTCTGTTTCCATCTTCAGTGTCTTCACTGAGGTCATTGTAAAATACTGCTTCTTGTCTTTCTAACAGCCCTCTGGAATCCTTTGTCAACTTTGTTCCTTAAGATCTCTGTCTTTCTTGGCTTTGGTATTTCCTCTCTTCTGGGCAGTTTCCACCTTTTTCTTCTGTTTCTTGGTCTTGACAGTCTCCTTCTAATTCATCCTTAACAACTTCTTTGATTTCATTCCACAGTTCATCCGGTTCTCTATCAAGGAGATTCAGAACTCCAAAGTGATTCCTGATGTTCTCTTTGAACGTGGTGGGTATATGGTCAAGATCATATTGTGGAAACTGGTTGGGTTTGATCTTCTCCTTTAACTTTGTCTTGAAACTTGCATATGAGTAATACAAAGACGGTGATGGCTAAGCTTTTTGCCATTGCTTGCCAAAAGAGCGTGGTGTGTGTGTGCTTGCGGTGGGGAAGGGATGATGTGTGTGCGTGCCCACACCAATAATTTTATGCACTCTCCCTCCGTGCATGTGTGCCCCCCCGCCCATATGTGCACAACTCCCCCCCTTGCTTTTGGCGCAGGATGGCACGGTGGACCTGTTTTTTGCCCTCCCCGGGCTCCAGAGGCTTTCTAGGAGCCGGGTGGGGGGGAACAGCCTCTCCACAGAGGCCATCGGGAGGCCAGAAACAGCCCGTTTTCCAACTTACGGTTTGTGCGTTGGGCCGTTTTTCTCCCTCCTGAGGCTTCAGAAAGGGAGGGAGAAAAATGGCCCAATGCACAAACCAGAACTTCCGATTTATATGTTGGGTCGTTTTCCGCCCTCCGGAGACTTCAGGGAAGCTTCTGGAGGGTGAAAAACAGCCAAAAATGAAGGCCGAAATCGGCTGGGCATATTACTGGAGAAGAAGCTTCACAAGATTAGGTTGACAACTCTTAATGCTTTTTTGATATTGCTGTTACAGTGAGCTCTGACACTTAGATTATTTGAGATGAGTACTCCAAGGTCCTTGACAGAGTGAGGGTCGTCTATGAGGTCATATCCGCCTAGCTTGTATTTCGTGTTCTGATTTTTTTTTTGCCAATGTGTAAGCCAGATCATTTGTTGGTTGAAATTTGGAGTTCCCAATTGTTTGACCATTCTAAATAGATAAATAAATAAATAAGACTTGTCTGTAATCTCAGGAGGGTTCGGGCCAAGGGAATGCATATATCCTGGCCCTCCTTGATCTGTCAGCAGACTTCAGTACCATCAACCATGGTGTCATTGTGGACTGGCTTAGTGCACTGGTAATAGCAGACATTATAAGAGCCAAGGTGGCGCAGTGGTTAAATGCAGCACTGCAGGCTACTGCTAGATCAGCAGTTCAGCGGTTCAAATCTCACCGGCTCAGGGTTGACTCAGCCTTCCATCCTTCCGAGGTGGGTAAAATGAGGACCCAGATTGTTGGGGGCAATATGCTGACTCTCTGTAAACCGCTTAGAGAGGGCTGAAAGCCCTATGAAGCGGTATATAAGTCTACTGCTATTGCTATTGCTGCTATGTTGCAGTGGTTCTCTTCCTTTCTCCGGGGCCAGTTCTAGCTAATATGGGCGGGGGAGATCTAGCCCTGGACCTTTGCCTTGTGGGGAATGTCAGAGCTCTGCCCTCTCTCTACTTCTTTCTAACATTTACATGATGCTGTTGGGGGATGCCATCCATCAGCAGCATGAGGTGCAGCAGCATCAACATGCTGCTGACACTCTATTGCCGTGATGGCAAACCTATGGCACACGTGCCACGGGTGGCACACAGAGCCCTCTCTGCTGGCACACCAGCTGTTGCCCCAGCCCAGCTTTACAGTGCATACGCATGTGCGGGTCTCCTGCCGGCCAGCTGGTCTTCAAGTCTCTAACACACACGTGCAGGGGGTGGGGTGCATGTGGGGGACATGCATGTGCATGCACGGGGGGGCAGGGCGCATGCATGTGGGGCACTTGCATTGCATTTTAGAGCCTCAAGCAGTGCCCCATGTCCCATTTTGGCTTCCAGGTTGGTGCAGGAAGCTTTCCACGGCCAACGTGGGGTGCAGGGGAAACTGCAAAATCTCCATTCCCTCCCCACTCCAGGGGAAGGATACTGCAAAATCTCCATTCCCACCCTACTCCAGGGAAAGGATACTGCAAAATCTCCATTCCCATCCCACTCCAGGGGAAGGATATTGCAAAATCTCCATTCCCTCCCCACTCCAGGGGAAGGATACTGCAAAATCTCTATTCCCTCCCCACTCCAGGGGAAGGATACTGCAAAATCTCCATTCCCTCCACACTCCAGGGGAAGAATACTGCAAAATCTCCATTCCCTCCCCATTCCAGGGGAAGGATACTGCAAAATCTCCATTCCCATCCCACTCCAGGGGAAGGATACTGCAAAATTGCCATTCCCTCCCCATTCCGGGGGAAGGATACTGCAAAATCTCCATACCCACCCTACTCTGGGGCTAGTCAGAGGGAGGTATTTGCAGGTTCTCTGAACTACACAAAATTTCCACTACTGGTTCTCCAGAACCTGTCAGAACCTGCTGGATTTCACTCCTGCCATCACTGCTCTATTGCATATGTCAGTCAGGAAGCTCAGGGAAAAAAAATCCACTAAACGTTCTCCAGAAACGAATGAACATTTCCTCAGCACCTCTTAATATATGAGGGTAGCGAATGTATACACATGAAAAGCTGTTGAGAGAGGCTATCTGTTAATAGAGGGATGTTTGCTAAGCATACCAAAAGCACAACATTCACTTGAGCTGCTAAATGACAAGGAATGCATTCGAAGAAATTAAGAAAGGATTTCCTGTCAGGCAAACACTAAAATCTTATTTAAGAAAACAAGGGGCTTGCAAAGAGGATATGGCTGCTCACAGGGGGTGGGGGTGGGGCGGAAAATGCCCTCCTCGCTTTGGGTTCTTCAAAGGTTTATTTGACTGAAGGGGAACAGATCTTTCTCTGACTCTCCAACAAAGTCCCCAAAGGTCCATTCCTTCAAAACACTCTTGAAAATGAGCGCCGTCCTGAGACGGATACGTACGTGTCTCCCTGCCAGCAACTTTCAGCACAGGCCACATGAGAAAACGCTCATTTAAGCTGCATCAATGACAGGCCAGGAGTCAGAAGGCAGCTCCATTTCAGAGGCCAATTTTTCAGCATGTGTTTGAGTAAGCACACACCTCACAGGAGCCTCGGGCTCCTTTCTATCAGCATGTCTGTATGAGCCCAACAGACCTCTCAATGGGCATGGTGTTGCCAGAACACTCCGAAAGAAGCAATAAAGATTGCGGGTCAATGGAGCTATTGTGCTTAAGAAGAGGGATTCATCGCCTCAGGTGATTAATTCCAATATTTTAGTGTAGGGATCCTTTATATGTGTGTTTTTTTATTTGTGCTGATAAATAAATAAAGGGAGACTAGTATAGATCTATTTCAAGGTATTTAGCTCTCATCAGCTAGCCATACCCTTACTGGGATTTGAACCTGGGCTATATTACATACTAGGCAGACTTCTTAGCCATTAGGCCACAGGCTCTTATCCATTATCAGCGAAGCCAGGGTGAAAGGTATCTATTAGATTTTTACAACCCCTGGTAAGCCGCAATTATGGGAGGAAGCTAACTGCTTCCATCATCTGTCAATTGGCTCGTCACAAGAGTCAATCACGACAGAAACCCAATATTTTTTTTTACTAAATTAATTACTGATTTAGTAATTATAAATAATTGCTAAATTATTTATAAAAATATTGGGTTTCTGTGTGATGGACTCTTGTGACGAGCCGATTGACAGATGATGGAAGCAGTTAGCTTCCTCCCATAATTGGGGCTTACCAGGGGTTGTAAAAATCTAATAGATATCATATATATATATTTATATATATATATATTTATATATATATATATATATATATATATATATATATATATATATATATATATATATATATATATATATATATATATAAAGTCACAACCCCTGGTATGCCCCACCCTCCCCTCCCGAACTCAACCCCCCCCCAACCCCCTCCCCCCGACTTCCCAGAACAAATACAGGGTATAAATCTTTAACAAAGATGTTCTAAAATAAACTTTAAAAAAAAGTTAGTATCATCTTTCATTTGAGCTTTAACTCCTCAGAGAGCTTCCTCTTTCTTAAGAGCAAATCAGTGGTGGGATTCTATTTTTTTTTTACTACTGGTTCTGTGGCTGTGGCATGGCTTGGTGGGCGTGGCAGGGGGAAGGTTACTGCAAAATCCCCATTCCCCCTCCCCATCAGCTGGGACTCAGGAGGCAGAGAATAAATGTGGGCGGGGCCAATCAGAGGTGGTATATTACCGGTTATCCAAACTACTCAAAATTTCCGCTACCAGTTCTCCAGAACTAGTCAGAACCTGCTGAATACCACCTCAGCAGCAAATGTACCTCCTGCAGGACAAAAAACTGCTGAATCAGTAATTAATTTACTTGGATTAAAATCAACAGGCCATGTTCAACATGCAACTGTCTAGGTCTATTCTAGCCACCAAAGCACTGTTAGCTTTCACCATCGTCTCCATTACCAAATTTCTTCTCTCTCTGATGTTAATGTATCATCCTGGATATGTTTAGACTCCCACCCTTATTTCCCCACCTCAATTCGATATTTGCTGCCCTCTATTCTCCTACGAGCACTGAGTCCTATCAGAATTTAAACAAGCTTCTATTCCTAGCATTCTATCAACAAGGTGTAATGAGGAGTGTTACTAGAGATTGTTTTATGAGTTTTTGCATGGATGCAATGATATTTAGAGAGACAGCAATATACAATAGGGTAGGGTAGGGTAGGGTAGGGTAAGATAGGGTAGGGTAGGGTAGGGTAAGATAGGGTAGGGTAGGGTAGAGTAGAGTAGAGAAGGAGAAGAGAAGGGAATGGAAAAGGAGAAGAGGAGAAGAGGAGAAGAAGAGAAGAGGAGAAGAAGAGAAGAGGAGAAGAGGAGAAGAGGAGAAGAGGAGAAGAGGAGAAGAGGAGAAGAGGAGAAGAGGAGAAGAGAATGAGAAGGGAAGAAGAGAAGAAGAGTAGGAGAAGGGAAGGGAAGAGGAGAGGAGAAGAGTAGAGTAGAGTAGAAAAGAGAAGAGAAGAGAAGAGAAAAGAAGAGAAAAGCAGAGAAGAATTTCTAAGGAATGCAAAGGCTCTGGAAAGGAAATGTAACCTAAGACAGCTTCAAAACTTCCTCATTGTGTCAGTTGTATGCATCTTCTATGCCTCTTCCTGCCATATTTCCACTCATATTTCCAGATTTGGGGAACATCTCTTGCTAATTTTTAGGAGACCACCAAAGTTATAAAAACAGAAGCAAAATAAATAAATAAAATAAATGAAGGCAACAGAGGTTCTCCTTCAGTTAACTCAGTGATGATTTACTTCCCCTTTGCCTTCTGCTACATTTGCTCTCCTTTTCATTTCATTTGTCAAAAGAAAGGAAAGCAAAGCTACAGATATTATTTTACAAAAGAGAAGGCTTTCTCCAAATTCCCGATGAATGGAACGTGCTGTTCTTGCATGCATTTCATCGTGAGGTGGCTGACGATTGAACGTGAACATTCTGTCTTTCATTTTACAAACTTCTGCCCAGCAGTCTGGAGCCTCGCTGGCTTCCTAGACTGCTGTGAAGCCCAAGTGTAAACCCTTAGGAATAAATTCCCCCCTCCCCTTTTGAGTTTTTTGAGTAATGGTGCTTTTGTGACTGCTAAAGTGGAGAACTGTCTGAGTCGTTTGGAGAAATTGTTCGCCGAGTTTCCGCGCCCACAATTTGGTGGGCAAATTTGAAAGCCATTTGTGTGTAGCTTCAACGTAGTCTAAGTACTAGCACCCAGCCAAAGTTAAAAGTGCCAAGGCTGTGTTACAATATTCCACAAACTGTCACCATTCCTGCCACTTCTCTGCATAAATTGCTTTTAAAATCTCTTAACACATAAGACAGCTTCTTCTTCTATTCGGTATATTCATCTTCCTCCTATCCAAGCATACAATGACTGCCTTTTTGTAAAATTAGCAATAGCACGTAGTTATTTGCGAAGTTGTGTCCGACCCATTGCGACCCAATGGACAACATTTCTCCAGCCTTCCTGTCCTCTGGAATCTATTTAAGCTCATGCTGGCTGCTTCAGTGACTCCATCCAGCCACCTCATTCTCTGCCGTTCCCTTCTTCTTTTGCCCTCAATCTTTCCCAGCATGAGCCTCTTCTCCAGTGAGTCCTTCCTTCTCATTAGGTGGCCAAACTATTTGAGTTTCATCTTCAGGATCTGGCCTTCTAAAGAGAAGTCAGGGTTGATCTCCTCTAGGACTGTCCGGTTTGATCGCCTTGCAGGCCAAGGGACTCACATGAGTCTTCTCCAGCACCATAGTTCAAAGGCCTCCATTCTTTGGCACTCAGCCTTTCTTATGGTCTTATATACCACTTTATAGAGCTTTACAGCCCTAAGCGGTTTACAGAGTTAGCATATTGCCCCCAACAATTTTGGGTCCTCATTTTACCCACCTCGAAAGGATGGAAGGCTGAGTCAATCTTGAGCCTGGTGGGATTTGAAGTGCCAAATTGCAGGCAGCCGGCAATCAGCAGAAGTAGCCTGAAGTACTGCACTCTATCCACTGCGCCCCCGCTGCTCATAGTCAGCAGGCTGGCAGTTACTAACATTAATGTTTTGAACAGAATTATGAATCTTCTGCGTCTCTGTGAACCCTGAATTAGTTTTGCCCTGAAATGATTTGCAGAGCAGAGAATCCATTCTTTAATCTTACCCAGAATATATTCAAAAACTATATTTATGCCGATTTCAGTTGAAATCCAGATCCTGCATCTCTCGGCTGCTCATTAAATGCTGGAGTTTGGATTAATAATTTCCTTCATGGGTGTGAAATGCCAACGTGCCAAAAGAATGCAGAGGCCTGGAGCCTGCATACAAAAGACCAAACCATTCAGGGTAAATCAGACTGAAAATGCAGATGCACCAGCCAAAGTTCACTACTTCCCAATTAGTGTCAGGAAATAAAATCTCAGCATTATCTGGAAAGGTGAGCTGAGGAAGAGAGAAGGAACATTGAGATGCGGCCACGTAATTTTACCTAACCTGATATCAGGCCCATAATTGTGAGAAGGGGACCTGCAGCCTAAACTTCCCCCACTTATCCTTGGTTCCACCACAAAACCGCGCTCGACTAAACCGCGCCCGACTAAACTGCGTCGCTGATGTCATCAACAGGGCGACAACAGCGTGGAGACAGAAGCACGCTGTAAACCCTAAACCTAAAATTAACCCCTAAACCTAAACCTAACCCCCCTAAACCTAATCCTAAACCTAACCCTAAACCTAACCCTTAACCTAACCCTAACCCTAATCCTAACCCTTAACCTAACCCTAACCCTTAATCTAACCCTAAACCTAACCCTAACCCTTAACCTAACCCTAAAGCTAACCCTAAAGCTAACCCTAAAGCTAACCCTAAAGCTAACCCTTAGCTTAAGTTGAATCGGCTTGCTTTCAAAGCACTATTTAAAGCGCCCTTCTTTCTCCGTGCTAGCTGTTGTCGCCCTGATGATGTCAGCGACGTGGTTTAATCAGGCGCGGCTTAGTCGAGCGCGGTTTTGACGGGTCACACTTATCCTTACCACGGCTTATTTGCAGCTATACAGTAGTGGCCAAAATTGTGGAAACCTTTTGGGAAAAGTGTATTTTTGAGGTTTGAGGGGTAATTACCACTTTATTTTGGAGTAGTACCATAAAATTATATATCAATGGAAAGATAATTTAATCAACAATGCAATGCAACAAAGTTTGTTCAATTATCTGTATTCTATGGAAAGTTATAGCCAAATATAGCAAGCAATAAAGCCCAGTTAATAGAAGCAATCATTCCATCTTGGTTTCACGTTATAACAGCTGCAGAACTAAAAGATTTGGTTCACTCCATGGGAAGACGTTGTAAGGCTGTAATTCATGCTAAAGTATTAACTGACATGGTGATCATTTTTGTATATTCCGCTTTCTCTATGGTGATACTTTTTGTATATCTCGTTTCACTTTTCTTCTTTATAACTGCTATTCTAATAGCAAATCCTTCAAAAATGTTATTGCATTACATTCTTGATTAAATTGTCTTTCCATTGATATATACTTTTAGGGGACTATTCTAAAAAACATGGTGTTATTAGCCATCAAACCTCAAAAATAGTACACTTTTCCCAAAAGGTTTCCACAATTTTGGCCACTACTGTAAATGACTGCAGTAAGACCTTCAAAGGACTGATAAACGGCACTTTAGGGAGTGGGGAGGGGGCTTTGGCAGTAGGCGGGAGCCGAGAACCCAATCCCACCCAGCGGTTTTGCATAAATAAATAAATCATTGCAGGGAGAAGAGGAGGGCTTGCTTTGGGAAACAGCGTGCAGCCAACTCACAGGAGACAGTGTGTGCGAGTGTGTATGTGTGTGAGAGAGAGAGAGAAAGAGAGAGAGAGAGAGAGAGTGTGTCATGTTACAGAGAAATCAGGAACAGTCACACTGCAATGTGCAATCAGTTGAGAATTACCTCTCTCTCTAATGGGGACCTTCACGCACAGGCTGTTGCCTATTCTGCCCAGGATCTGACCATCTGACCAAGAGGGAGGGAGGAAGAAAATCAGCAACAATAAAAGAAGCTTAAAAAAGAAGAAATGCAACAACAGCAACTTTGATCCAACTCTCTTCTCAAAAGAACTTTTCTGAAGTTTGATATTTTCCCCTCTCTCTCTCTCTTTGGGACAACGCACGCACACACACACATCCATTCCTTCCCCACTACTTGGTTCTACATCCATTTTTAATATATTTTTTTCTTTGTTTGTTTGCTACCTGTCCTTTTTTTTTTTTCTTGCTTCAGTGGCTCTGGGAGTCTTCTGGATGGTGCTGCCCCTTCCTGCATCTCGGACCGCGTGCTTCTGAGAGGAAGACTCCTGCTTTATTTATTCAAGTATTTATTTATTTATTGCTTCTCGGGGCCAGGGAAGGAATGGTGGTAGAAGAGAAGAGCTGGAAAGGGGCTGCTCCTGGTAGCTTGGAGACGGGCTACCTCGCACATCCCAGGACGGGAGGAGATGGAGAAAGATGCTGTACTAGGGTACCTCTGCTGCTGAGCTCAGGGCTGCCTGGAATCTCTTTACTTTCTCTGGTGCTGAGCCTCTTGCTGTACTTCAGGACATCAGATCTGCAGTCCAGGGTTTCTCATTTGGAGGCGGACAGATCCACTCCGCTGCCTGCCGCCTGCCTCTCCGCAGACCAAATGGAGACAGCTATTTTGGGAAGAGTTGACCAACTGCTGGCGGAGGTCTGTGCTCTTTCATTTTCACATATGTGTACTAAGCTGCCTGTGGCCTCTGTACAAAGTCAGGGTTTTTATTCGGCGGGATGCATTTAAACAAATGATGCATTGGAGAAAGTATCTTCGAGTGCCCAAAGCGGGAGAATTCTTCAGCTCAGCTTCTCCCCTTCTCTGGTGTTTGGGATTTCATGTCTGTTTGCCTGAGCTTTCCTTAGACAGCTTGAAATTAGATTATCCTCCTGTATGCTGCTCCCTCTCTGAAATAGATAGGTACTTTGAGCAATTCATTAGGAGTATAACTACTGAAGAGATACATTAATCCATTTCTATATAGCCAACTTGGCTTCAAGGAAGTCAGTTGCACATGGGATTTTCCTACAATGGGGTTTATTTCTTCATATGATGGGAATGTCTGCCAAATGGTAATTGCCACTTAGCCTGGTGACCCTAAGGCAGTGGTCTCCAACCTTGGCAACCTTAAGCCTGGCGGACTTCAACTCCTTGGGGAATTCACGGAGTTGACGTCTGCCAGGCTTAAATTTGCCAAAGTTGGTGACCCCTGTCCTAAGGAACTTTAAATTAATTTCAACCTAATCCAATTCACAAGGCTGGTTGGGTGGCAAAACCTGAGTGGAGGTGAACAATACCCACCACTTTTAGGTGGGATGGAAATGTAATAAATGCAGAATAAATAATGTTTTGCAAGCTCAGGGGCATAATAATTTCTATCAGATTCTGGGTACCACTTTTATTTAAAAAAATGAAGATTCAGCACAAGTAACTTCACAATGCAACTGATGCAACTTCACACCCGGTGACTGGAAGCTTTCAGGATTGATAGTAGCCAAATTGAAAACAGTCAGCAGCAGCACATGAAGTGTATAATTTGAAGATGATGTGATTCAATAAGATATCCAGCAAGACAATTGCTAGCAACAGAAGCCAAATGCAGCCTCGAGAGCGGATCAGATAAATGGGGAAACAAATGGGATTAGGCAGCTAGTAAGAGGCACCTCAGTTCCTTCTTGCTTGCTTAGCCAGCTGGGAGAAGAGATTGCTCTGCGTTGCCATCCAGATTCCTTGTTCGCAGATGTTATTTTGGAAACTAATATGGGACACAAAGAAACAATGTCTTGGCAAAGCTTTCCTAAGAGGAAGAAGCACTATTGCTGAGAACCTCAATCGGGGTGGGGGGGAGTGGGGGGAGGGAGATTAACAGTGAAATAAGAGATGGTCTGTTTACAAAATCTCTGAGGAGGTGGGACAATGCATAAATAAGTTGCGATGCCAGAAATTGGCAGGACCACCTACAGAGCTCCAAAGATTGACTGCTCCAAGCCAATCACAGGAAAATTCCCACCACTCCACTCTGCCTTGGTAATGTCTGTCAGGTTTACTGATGGTTATGTACCACCATTTTCACCTCATCAATCAGATGAGCAGATGGAGCCAGTTTACACATAGTTGGACCATGAGTTCATTTATGGTCATCTTAAAGCAGTGCCTCTTTTGGGTTTCAGGCAAGAGTTCCTTCCGAAGAACTTTTTTAGCTGGGGATGAATGAGTCCAAATCTTTGGAGAATCCGTGTTTCAGTCAGGGATAAAAGGCAGATCAAGAAATCACTAAAAAACGGGATCCTTAAAAGAGTAAGAGATGATGGATAAGAAGGAAAATGTTAGTAGAAGAGAGGTAGATCAGTAGATGGGAATGTGAAAGTAGATAATTGGATAATATTACTAATTTTGAATGTAATTTGAACAATGTTGGGAATTTAAAAATAATGATTGTGAAAGAGGAATTCATGAGATTATTTTGGGTGTGGGTGAAGAAGAAATAAGGTAAACATGGAAAAAAAATTTTAAAGAAGAAGATGAAATATAGGACATAGTGAGGTTAACTATGTATAAAAATAAAATGAGAAAAGATAAAGAAATATGTAAAGAGAATAATATGATTGAAGTTGGCATAACAAAATTATGGACAAGAATGATTAATTTGTAAAGATTAGGTGTTTAGTAATGATACGTAAGCTTAAATGAATTAATGGGAAAAAATAAAAGATTATATAAAAGAGATGAATATTAATGGAAGGGGGAAATTAGAATATACTGAAATTATGATTACAAATAAGATGTATAAAATGTGACCCAGTCAACACTCTGTCCATAAAGTATGTATGATGGGGAAAAGGAAAATTGCAATAAAACTTTATTTTTGTTTTAAAAAATCCATCATGATACCTGTAGGTAGCATGTCCCCTCCAGGTGGCATTCTTGGGGACTAAAAAAAACAAAATAGCCCAAAATACAGGAGATCGTCAACATTTATAATACGGTTGTGTTCCCTCTGAAATCTTGGAATCAACTCTTTTTAAACCTCAAAGATTAGTTGATATAGTAGGATAACATATTTGTGCAAACCAGGCTTACCATGACATACTCAACAGTTGTTTTCCACAAAGGGGAATCAATTAGGAATAAGGTTTCCCTCCCTGTTGAAAACAATGATATCATTTGATTTAAATAGCTAGAATGTAAAAGTTAGGGTTATCCAGTCATATTCTCCCCCTGCCCTCCATTCTGACAAGCGTGTTATACTGGAATGCTGCCATGAAGACTTATGTGTAAAAAATGTGGATGTAAATATTTCAGACCTATAAACATCAGGAAAAAAAGATGGTCCCCTCCCCCCCCCCCGGTTCATCGTGGGTGGTGAGTAAGAAACCCTTTAGATCACTTGACAATTGAAAAATGCTGTACTATTATATTCTGCTTTGTTTAAATTCTTTCTTGGAGATATCTGATATCTGATAAATGCCATTCATCCTGTGTGATCATTTCGGCGGGAACTATACAACTTGTAGCTCCTGAGAAAAGGATTCTTGCCATATAGTTTTGATGGAATTCATTTTTCTTGCTTAGTGCCTAGAGCCATGATGGCGAACCTATGACACCCGTGCTGAAAGTGGCAAGCAGAGCAATCTCTCCGGGCATGTGAGTTGTTGCTCATTCCTCTTCTAGGTTCCGACATGCCAGTCAGCTGGTCTTCAGGCACGTGGGAGCACCGTAAACCAGAAGAACAGCTGCCTGGTCTTCCAGTTTCTGGCATGCATGTGTGCACAAAGACGAGGCGGCTGATGCGCATGCGCATGGCGGAAACCGGAATATCATCTTCCCGATATACACATACGCACTAGGCAGCTGCTCTTCCAGTTTCCAGCATGTACTGGCCACCTGGTCTTTCAGTTTCTGACATGCATGCATGTGCAAAGATCAGCTGGACGGTGTGCATGCTGGAAGATCATCTTCCTGGTGCGCACATGTGCCCAGGTGGCTGCTCTTCTGGTTTCCAGGACACGTTCGCGCGGGCACTCATATTTTGGCACTCAGTGTCGAAAAGGTTCGCCAACACTGGCCTAGAGATACATTCCCATGAAATGTTCCATGGATCATAAGTTTAGAATCCAGATGGTGTTGGTGCAGATTATGGATGGATCTGTGCAAGACAATTGAGCTGATTACCTTGTAGCCTGGCCCAATGAACTACCACAACAGTTTTATGATATCATCACACACAAGGCAAAGGCTTTAACACAGTTATTATTTGGAGCAGCTATCGGTCCATAGTCTTAATTTTAGTCTGCTGGAACCTGTTCAGTCCAAATTCCTTAACTCCATATTTGGTATCCAGAACGCATCTCAAATGTAGCTCTTAGGTGGAAACAGGGCTGACCAGAGTAAAAACCAGAATTAGGCAAGTACTATTTTATTATTGGCTTGAATGTATCACTTGTCTGCTGGAGGGCTCTTCTCAGGAAGTCCCTTAAGCCATTATTATGGGCCTTCTCAAACCATTTTACGCAACTTTGATCAGGCGAAACTGAGCTGCCCCAAATTTGAACTAATTGCTGGTTAAATGCCTATGGAGATTCTCAGTCATCCAGGTCATGGTTGTCTCAGAGATGCTTTTTCAAGAGGCAACTGAACTTTTTTTTGTTTTTCCTTGAAGACATTGAGCTGAAGAATGAGATGAGAAGCAAAACATCTTCAAAGAAAAACCAGAAAGTCCAGTTGCCTCTTGAAAAAGCACCTTTGGGCTAATTGCTGGTTACCAGACACAAATCTTTTGATGCAAAATTTTTGGAAGCCGTTTTCCCATACCTTCTTCTTCCTAGAGCTGCTAGAGAGTGACGTGACACAAAGTCACCCATTTGGCTTTTGTATCTAAGAACTCATGGTCTCTTGGTTTCTAACCTGGAGTTTTAACCACTATAGATAGTCCTTGACTTATGGCCAGTCACTTAACGACTACATAAAGTTATGATGGACCCCTCTAAAAGCCATACCCACATCCATAAAGAAGTGGTCACATTTTGGGCACTTGGCAATTGGCTCACCTTTATGGACATTTGTATCATCTTGTAGATTTATGACCACCGTTTTCAACATTTCCTGCCAGTTTCCGGCATTTACTTCTGGTTTCCAGCAAAAAAACCTCTCATTGGGTAAAATAGATTTGCCTAACATCCACAGCATTTCCTTAATGACCACCACAAAAAAAAAGTTTAAAAATCAGGTCCACTCATGTGATGCTTTGTCTTATGACTTCTGTAACTTATGAATGTAATTCCGGGCTCAGTTATTGTCAAAGTATATTCATAGACTGGAATAGACATGGCAATATGCCAGCCAATGGGGACTGCTTGGATAGACATGGCAACAGGTCAGCCAATGGGGACTGTTTGAATAGATGTGGCAACAGGTCAGCCAATGGGGACTGTTTGGATAGATATGGCAACAGGTCAGCCAATGGGGACTGTTTGCATAGACGTGGCATCAGGTCAGCCAATGGGGACTGTTTGGATAGACATGGCAACAGGTCAGCCAATGGGGACTGTTTGGATAGGCGTGGCAACAGGTCAGCCAATGGGGACTGTTTGGATAGATATGGCAACAGGTCAGCCAATGGGGACCGTTTGGGTAGACATGGCAACAGGTCAGCCAGTGGGGACTGTTTAGAAACTGAAACATAGTATTTGTTTGTATGGGGCCATAAGAGACGTTTGTAGTCTGGGCATGACTTAGACTTGCTGAACTGTATATAAGAGTTGGTTTGGCCTCTGTAACTTTGCAGCTTCTGTACAATACATAGGCCTCTGTATCTCTCTACTCTGTAATGACTTGCTTCTATGAATATTGCTTCTCTTTTCCTGATTTTGTATGCTTACTTCTGCTGTATGCAATGGTGGGATTCAGCCAGTTCGCACCACTTCGGGAGAACCAGTTGTTAACTTTCTGGGCAGTTTGGTGAACCAGATGTTGGAAAAAATCATTAGGGCAGAGAACCGGTTGTTAAATTATTTGAATCCCACCATTGGCTGCATGGTATTGTATATAAAGAAGTTTCCTATATATAATTGAATCCTGCTGAAGTTCATTTACTTGTGTGCTGGTCGGATGTGCGGCACAAATTCTGACAGTTATGGACATAAGTCAAGGGCTACCTGTACACCTGTCTGGTTCTTAAAGTGCTCTCTTTAGCACTCACTACAGTTACAGGGTAGATATTGTAAACTTTCAAGGGCTCGTGACCTGTTCCCTTGTCAGCACATAAGAGAAAGAACCAATAAGGCATTTTCTTTTATATTAAGGGTTTTATAGGAAATTGTGTTAACGTTTTATTTTTCCATGGAGCAGCAGTTCCTGGACAACCAGACACTTTCCATGTCAACTTTCTGCTTCCTGACAGATATTTTAATAATCTACATTGTTGCAAGGGAACGCGGTGGCTCAGTGGCTGAGATGCTGAGCTTGTCGATCAGAAAAGTCGGCAGATTGACGGTTCGAATTCCTAGCACCGCGTAACCGACTGAGTGCCCATTACATGTCCCAGCTTCTGCCAACCTAGCAGTTCGAAAACATGTAAAAATGCAAGTAGAAAAATAGGGACCACCTTTGATGGGAAGGTAACAACGTTCTGTGTGCCTTTGGCGTTTAGTCATGACCACAGAATTGTCATCAGACAGTGCTGGCTCTTTGGCTTAGAAACGGAGAACGACTAGCACATATGTGCGAGGTGAATCTTTACCTTTACATTGTTGCAAAGGTTTGTTATTTAACACCAAGATTTTGGCAGGGGATTGATAGATTTAAGATAGATAACAGCATATATTTATTCGTGCTCATCTAATTTTGACCCTTTCTTTTTCTTTTTATGTAATTTGCTGACTAAGTGTTGTGGTAAATAACTTTGGAAGGAATCGTGGTAGAAGACTAATTCTCTTCCACCCTGCTTATTTTGGGGGGGGCGTTAGAAAGGGGACAGGGGAGGGTACCTCCATGCCCTTAACATCTGCTCTTCAGTATTCACAAAGCACATGACGTAATAAAATATTAGCATTATCATTATTTCTCATCCTCTAAGAACATTGATTTTTTTTCTCCCTTAATTAATCATGTATTTTTTAGGAAGAACAAACAGATGGCAGAATTTGAAAGCAGAAAAGATCTTTTCAGGCTGGTGCCTTCCAGATGTCTGCGATGAAACTTCTAGTCATTCACAGACAGGGTGGCCACCAGTCATCCTGGATGAGTTGTTGGAAGTCGCAATTCCACATGGCTTGAAGGGCACTGGGTGTGTTGCTGTGCGTGGGCAGGCTGGTGAGAGTAATATTTAGATGAAAAAACACAGAAATGGAGTCCAGGAGATTGTGCCCATCAGCCATGATACAATATAAGATATAGGTTAAAGAGCCATGGTGGCACAGTGGTTAGAATGTGGTATTGCAGCTACTTTTGCTGACTTGCCAGCTGCCAGCAGTTTGACAGTGCTTTTAAGTAGTGGTTGGTGTTTTTTTTTTCCCCGGTAGATGGTGTGTCCCAGGGAGCCATTGAGTTTTTTGTAGATTAGGACATCCAGAAAGGGAAGCTGGTTGTTTGCTTCTATTTCCATGGTGAATTGTATTTTGGGGTGTAGACTGTTGAGATGTGTGAGGAAGTTGTCCAGTTTTTCTATCATACCTTTAATTCAGGACTCAAGGCAGCATGCAAAGCACTCCCCATATTTGGCTGCAGGAGGTAATGTGGGTGGAAACCAAGTCACCCAGCGAGCTTTCTTGGTTCAGGATGGAGCAGAACCTGGGCCTCCCTTTTCTAGTCCCTCACCTTCAAAGTTATGCCACATTGGCATCAATTGGTGTCATTTCTGAACCAAGGGTATCTATCGACAGTTACCATATTTTTCAGAATATAAGATGCACCTTTTTCCCTCAAAAAAAAAGGGTGAAAATCTGGGTGGGTCTTATACACTGAATACAGCATTTGTGGCCTTCCAAAACACTGCCCCCTTCATCAAAATGGCTGTACATAGCCTTTAAAAGGCTTCCAGAGTGCTCCTGGGGGCTGGGGAGGGCAAAAATGAGCGAAAAATGGGCCATTTTTTGCTCATTGTTGCCCCCCTAGCCCCCAGGAGCACTCTGGAAGCCTCCTAAAGGCTATGCATGCCGCCCCTTTTTTGACAAAAAGGGTCTGTTTTTGCGGAAAACGGGCTGTTTTTGGGAGGTCTGCATAGTGGAAAAGCTTTTTTTAAAATTTGCCTCTTCAAAATCTTGGTGCTCTTATACTCTGAAAAATATGGTACCTACAGAATATATTACCTTGCTTTTTTACATGGGGTTTTCATTGACAAAAATTCAGAAGCAGAAAGGATGCAAAATGCTAGATTGTTGTCCAATATGAAGATACAATTGTGTAGAAAGACCTGCCTTGGTCAAGATTTTGGGAAGTCACTGTGAGCTCTAAGAGTTTCTAGGACAAATATCTGAAGAAGTGATTCTCCTGTAATGGGTCTTGCCTATATATTATAATGCACAAGAACCTTTTTATTGAGGTGATCCATAAGGTCTTCTTCTGCTATGGCCATGCCCGCTTAGAAGCTGCACTTGACCCATACTCTTTCCATCTTTAGAAGGGCAGCCATATTCCCTCTTTCCTCCAAGTTTTGAATTGTTAATTCATTTTAGGAGTGATTTTAATCTATTGTTTAAAAATGATTACTTTATATTTCGTATATTTTGTTTGCTGGGTTTGAAATAGAATAACCAACTCAACAAGCTGGTTTTTTGACTGAAGCAATTTTTAATGCTAACCATATTGATCAAAGGGTCAGAATCTTTTTCCCCTTGGGGTAAGCGTATGCAAGCCTGTGCCTTTTAATAAAATGTATTAGTCGGAAAAGGTGCTACAGACTTCTTCTGATTTTTATTTCATTTTATTTATTTCATCAAGCATGTATTAGATAACATATATGAACATGATTTTGAATACATGAAATGGATGCATGTAAAAGATAACAGGTATAAGTATAAACATAAGTATGAACACAGTAAATGGGTACAAATAAATGGAGACAGTAGATCAGGGACAGTAGACCTGTTGGTGCACTTATGCATACCCCCTTACAGACCTCTTAGGAATGGGGTGAGGTCGACAGTAGAACAGTTATAGGTTAAAGTTTTGGGGGTTTGGGAAACAAAACCACAGTGTCAGGTAGAGCATTCCAGGCATTGACCACTCTGTTGCTGAAGTCGTGTCTTCTGAAATCGTGTTTGGAGCATTTACCTTAAGTTTGTATCTACTGTCTGCTTGTGTATTGTTGTGGTTGAAGCTGAAGTAGTCATTGACAGATAGTCATTGACATCGAAGCAGACAATTTTGTGTACTACGCTTAGGTCAGACCAGTGGTGGGTTTCAAAAATTGTTCGAACCTACTCTGTGGGTGTGGCCTACTTTGTGGGAGTGGCTTGCTGCCCATGTGACTGGATGGGAGTGGCTTGCCGCCCATGTGACCGGATATGAAGATGTCGACGACACTTGTCAGAACCACCTTAAATTACCTCACACACAGCACTGGCATCCATAAGAATATGATGTAAACTTGTTTTTTAAAAGGCATCTTTGGTTTGCGTTAAAACAACTTCAACACACACAATGTTCTGATTGCACCACAAAGGCAGTAGTCATCCTTACCTTTCACAGAGGCACTGAGTTTTATAAATATGAGCATGATAGTGTAGAATAATCATATCCAAGGACCAGTGGTGGGTTTCAAAAATTTTTGGAACCTCTTCTGTAGGTGTGGCCTGCTTTCCGGGTCCACTGGTGGAACCTCTTCTAACCGGTTCGGTAGATTTGACAAATGGGTTCTACCGAATAGGTGTGAACTGGTAGGAACCCACCTCTGGGTCAGACCGAAGGCAGCATAGTTCTAAATTGTCTAAGCCCAAAATTTCAAGCCTGGTGGTATAAGATATTCTGTTGCGAGCAGAGGAGTGGAGGACTTCGTGAAATATCTCCGGAATCGCTCGATTGTATTAATGTTCGATATGCAGTCCATGTTCCAGACACATGAGCTGTATTCGAGAATTGGTCTAGCAAAGGTTTTGTATGCTCTGGTTAGTAGTACAGTATTACCAGAGAAGAAGCTACATAAGATTAGGTTAACAATTCTTAATGCCTTTTTTCAGCTACCATAGACTAATATGGTTCTCTTCCTAAAATGCATCAACATTGTAGAATTTTGGTAAGTTTCCAGAAACTGTGAGCTAAGGATTACGTTCCTTATGTATGGGAGCCTTATGTGAGTTCTTCACTTTCCAGCCAACTTTTCAAAACATCTTGCAGAAAATGCCCACCATTTCCTCTTTTGTGATGCATTGCAGGGGGCAATTAGCAATGGCAAATAAGGTTTGTTTGATCACTATTAATTGCCTATCCAGTGAAAGATGCACCGGAAGATCACAAGACATACATAAGGCCAAAAGACATTGTCCCACCTTAATGGAAAACATGGATTATTAAATTAGATCCTGATGTGATCATAGTCGTTTCACTACAGTTTACCAAGGTAGCTCAGAGCAGAATGATACAGAGAGCAGAGAATCCTTTTTAAAGAGACTGAATCTCTGGAAAAAAAGTGAAGAAAAGAGTAACAAACATGATTTAGGGGGCTGGAGGCTAAAACATATGAAGAACATTGTAGAAGTGGGAAGCAGTGATGGGATTCAATTCTTTTTACTACCGGTTCTGTGGGCGTAGCTTGGTGGGCGTGGCAAGGGAAGGTTACTGCAAAATCCCCATTTCCTCCTGATCAGCTGGGACTCAGAAGGCAGAGAATAGATGGGGGCAGGGCCAGTCAGAGGTGGTATTTGCTGGTTCTCCGAACTACTCAAAATTTCCGCTATTGGTTCTCCAGAACTGATCATAACCTGCTGAATACCACCTCTGGTGGGTATGTCTAGTCTAGTGAAAAGAAGGACTAGGGGACACATTTACAGCAGTATTCCAATATTTGAGGGTCTGCCAAAAAGAAGAGGAGGCCAACCTATTTTCTAAAACACCAAAAGGAAAGAAAAGCAACAATAGAAACTAATCAAGAAGAGAAGCAACCTAGATCTATGGAGAAATTGAGACATTGACATTGAGAACAATTAATTAAAAGACCTGGCTAGCCCGTCAGGCCTGGGGATGAAGATAATTTGCCCCCACCCGAATGATGAATGAATGTTGCTTACTATTTTACTTCTATGTATTGTTTGTGTCTATTGTCTGTACCCTCCCTTCCTTATTTTATGTAAGCTGCCCTGAGTCCCCTCAGGGAAAAGGGCGGCCTATAAATACTAATAAACAAACAAACAAACAAACAAACAATAATCAATGGAACTGCTTGCTTTCAGAAGTTGTGGCGCTTCATCACTGGAGGTTTTCAAAAAGAGACTGGACAGTCACTTCTCTGGAGTGGTGTAGGGCTGGGATGGTGAACCTTTGGCATGCGTGCTACAGGTGGCATGCAGAGCCCTCTGTGTGGGCACACCAGGCATCGCCCCAGCCCAGCTCCACTGCGCATGCACACACACCTCCTCCAGCCAGCTGGTTTTCAGGTGTCTGCTGTGCATGTGTGGGGCCACCGATCTTCGCAATTTCCCCCAGGGTGCCCTACCTTTCATCCCCCACTGCGCCCTAACATTCTCCTGCATTCCTGCTGCCCGTGCCTTCCCTGACCTCTGCAGGTTCCACCCTCCGCAGGTGCCTCTTCATGGCAGGAATGGAGGAGAAAGTCTGGGCGTGCTGGGGTGAAACAGGTGAGATTGGGGAAGGCACAGGAGGGAAGAATGAAAGCCTGGGTGCGCTGGGGGAAACTGCACAGATCGCGAGTCCCCACCACCACCCCGTGCCCTGTTTTGGGCCTGAAAAGCCTGGAACCAAAACAGGGGTGCATGTGCTGGGGGCACTCCAGTGGTGGGTTGCAGGTGATATACCCTGGTACAGGCGTACCAGAGCCAGCCCGGAGCACCAGATACCATTCTGGTATGGTGCTCTGGAGGGCCCACCTGCCCGCCCGCACTCCTTATCGTGTTTTAAAGCTGTCGGCACTTCCACGCATGAGCATGGTGTGTACAGCGCCTGCATGACGCTCCGCTGAGCAGCTGGAGTGTTGCGGAGGCTTGTGGAAGCATCGTTTCTAGCTACAATGTATGCATGTGCAGCGTGCATGTACATGTGGGTGATGCCGGGGCAATTCCAACCGTATTGGTTGGAACGGAATCTGGAACCCACCACTGGGGCACTCACGTTGCATTTTGGGGATTGGGGCATGTGTTCATGTATGCTCACATGCTTTGGGCACTCGGCACCAAAATGGTTAACCATCACTGATATACTGTAGGGTCTTCTGCTTGAGCAGGGGGTTGGACTAGAAGACCTCCAAGGTCCCATCCATTATTCTGTTATTCTTTCTGTGTTTTTCCCACAACAGCCAAATGAAAGGTTGACACAGAGAGAGGAGACATGTATGAGATGCAAAGGTAAAACACATAGGGCAAGAAATGCAGAGTAATCAGGAAAGGAATGGAGAGAACAGGATAGGAAATTACCACTAAGGGGGATGAGAATGATGGATAACAGACTGGGGCTGAGAAAAACACACGGATGGAGTCACTTGCCTCCAGCAGACTCTTAAGCACTTTCTCTCTTCCAGGATGTCAGTTCTTACACTATCACATTCTCATGAACAAGCAGCACTACCTCCTTCTAACTTTAATTACTTTTACAGCTGCAAAGTTCACAGCATTCAGCAAAAAGACAGTAGTGAAAATGAGGTATTTAACGGAGAAATAGCATCAAATTAATAAAGTAGCATAGAGTTTCCTTCCTTCCTTCCTTCCTTCCTTCCTTCCTTCCTTCCTTCCTTCCTTCCTTCCTTCCTTCCTTCCTCCCAGACATCCTCAACATAATGCAGCCTAATATTAGTACATTTGAATCCCCTTCATCTCACTGATTGTATCTTGGACCAGGTAATTTTCCTTATTAAGGCTACACATAGAAAGGATTATGACCTTCTCAAGCTACATGAATACATTTCTGTACTTTCATTCATGTATTTGTATCATGAGTGCAAAATTAGCTACTGTACTTTTAAGGGTGCTTTGGAATATGGTAAAAAAAGGGGGGCAAATGGTGGCCACAGTAGTGTGATTGAAATCTTGCCTGTTTTTTACATGAATCACATGTTCAATACATGTAAAAACCTGCTGCAGCGTTGATCACAATATCGTAGACACCCTTCTGTACTCTGCAGATGGTATATCCGTTTTCTCAATGGAATGAACAATATAAAATATTCCTGCTATCTTTTTTTTATAGCTGTGAAAATAGATACGTTTTTTAAAAAATTCTCTTTTTTATAACTTTAGAACGCAGATATACAAGTAGTCCTTGACTCATGACCACATTTGAGACCCGAGTTTATGTTGCTAAGTGAGACATTTGTCAAGTGAGTTTTGCCCCATTTTTTGACCTTTCTTGCCATTGCTGTTAAGGGAATCACTGCAGTGGTTAAATTAGTAATATGGTTGTTAAGTGAATCGGGCTTCCCCCTTGACTTTCCTTGTTTTCAAAAGGTGATCATGGGATTCTGGGACACTGTAATCGTCATAAATATGAGTCATCTGCCGGGCATCTGAATTTTGAACACGTGACTGGGGATGCTGCAACAGTCATTAAGTGTGAAAAATGGTCATAAGTCACTTTTTTCAATGCCGTTGGAACTTTGAACAGTCACTAAATTAACTGTTGTATGTTGAGGACTACCTGTATTGACTATTCACTGGCCATTGGCATAGATCAGTGATTCTCAGGCTCAGCATCTTTAAGATGTGTGGCCTTCAATTCCCAGGATTATCCAGTCCATGCAATTTGCTGCAGTTGGAAAACACTGATTTAGATGACTTTAAGTGAGATTAAAAGAATTCTGGAGAACGAAGCTTCCATTGCTACCAGCCATGATAACTAAAGAGGTTCAGACTTTGATGCTATGATTATTGGTCATTCACATAAATATATTACTAGGATGCCAACTGCCAGAATGTCGATAGAGGATTGACAAGGCAGAATTATTACTCTTTGCTACAGGGAGATTTTGCTTGTCCCGGACATTGTAGAAAGGACTTTTTCGCCTGGTGTTGTCACCGGGATTGACAACTAGACATAGAATAGAATAGAATAGAATAGAATAGAATAGAATTAGAGTAGGGTAGGGTAGGGTAGGGTAGGGTAGGGTAGGGTAGGGTAGGGTAGGGTAGAGTAGAGTAGAGTAGAGTAGAGTAGAGTAGAGTAGAGTAGAGTAGAGTAGAATCAAAATGAATAGAATAGAATAGAATAAATTGTTTATTGGCCAAGTGTGATTGGACACAAAAGGAATTTGTCTTTGGTGCATATGCTCTCAGTGTACATAAGGAGAATAAAATATATTCATCAAGAATAAAAAGATACAACAATTAGTGATAGTCAAGGTTACTAATAAGCTATCAAATCATACAAGGAAACAAATAAAAACAATGTAAATTGAAAGAGATAAGCAACATGGTTATAATAAGTGGGGAGAAATAGATACTAGGAAGGAAGAGAAGAATAATAGTAATACAGTCTTAGCAGGTAATATGACAGTGTTGTGGGAATTAGATGATAAGCGGAGTGATGGTGTGCAGTGCCCTATAGCGTCATTTTGAGGGTAGAAGTTGAAACAATTTATGTCCAGAATGTGTGGGTGTCTGTAGATATTTTCACAGCCCTCTTTTTGACTCGTGCATTGTACAGGTCCTCAATGGAAGGCAGATTGGTAGCAACTATTTTTTTCTGCAGTTCTGATTATCTTCTGAAAACTGTGTCTGTCTTGTTGGGTTGCAGAGCCAAATCAGACAGTTATGGAGGTACAGATGACAGACTCAATAATTTTTCTGTAGAACAGAATCAGCAGCTCTTTGGGCAGTTTGAGTTTTCTGAGTTAGTGCAGAAAGAACATTATTTCTTGTGCTTTTTTGATGTTAGGTGTCCATTTTAAGTATTGAGATATGATTGTCATCTCTATGGCTGCCCTAGCATTTTCAAGTTGTTGACCCCCCCCTTTTTCTAACTTTTAGAAAAGTGGTAAAAACAGGGCCTTTTGCCATGGATGGCTGAGTTAAGATGGCGATGCTGGCCATATTTAGCTTGATTTTAGGTTCATCTTTTTTATTGTTTGATTTAACTCATTTCAAATGTTAATGTACTGTTGGTTTCTTCTCCTGAATTTACGTGAATTGCCCTGATTCTATGGAATGGAGCAGGTGGCAAATCCCCCTCATAAATAAATACATTTCTGATCTCACATTCTGATTTTTCTGACTTGCTAGGATGCAGGGGTGGGTTCTGGATTCTTTTACTGCCAGTTTGTGCAGGGATGCACTTTGGGCACATGCATGCTTGATGTGTGCCATGCACATGCTTGATGTGCTATGCATGCATGCGCAGTAGTGAAAAATTGCTTCTGCGCATGCGCAGAAGCAAAGAACAAAATAGCAGCACCTATGTCACTGCCGATAAAACTGGTTTGGGGGCGTGGGCAGCTGAGTTACTACCTACTCTGAACCGACCTCTGTTAGGATGTAAACCTGCTGTTCGGTTTAAGGCGGATCGTTTATTTCATTTACTTTGAAAAATACTTGGTTGTAACTTTAATCTGTGTCTTCTCTCCATAGCAAAAAATAAATAAATAAATATTGCCTAAATATACAAATTCCTCCCTCCCTGCCTCATACAGAAACTTTCCCGTTCCTATGCAGCACTTCCTGGAAGGACCAGGTATAACTTCACAATTATGTATGGTTACATGGTCACTCCAGGCAGAGGTGGGCTTCAAAGAAGCCTACCACCAGTTAGCCCCATGCACGCCCTCTCGCTTCGTGAGCGTGTGCGCCTTCTGCACATGTGCTTTTGTCATGCACGTGGCTTCCACGCATGGACATAGCTTTGAAAACGTGGCTAAATAGGGCAGCATAGAACTGGGGTGGGTGTGTGGGTGTGCCCAGCATCTGGCCCACCAGCAGGTCGCACTACCAGTTTGCCCAAACCAAGCCGAACCGTCTGAATACCACGTCTATTCCAGGTAATGGTATGAGGGAGATATGGCCTCTGAGGAGAGTGCTAATGATACTGTATGCAGACAAGGTGATTTTGCAATTAAGAAAAGGTAAAAAAGCTAAAAGCTAGTTTGAGTCAGGTATCCAGACTTTGCTCCTGATGAGATTCTTTATACCATAGAACAGGGGTGCCAAACTCAAGGCCCAGGGACCAGATCTGGCCCATGGGGTACTTAGATCTAGCATGCAGGAGAGCCCTGGAATTAGTGAAGGACCGGCCCATGGTGCCTCTGCCAGTGAAAACGTGGCCCTCCTGAGCTGCATTTTTGCTGGCAGAGGGTTGCAGGAGGCCGTCCGAACCAAAGACAGAGCTCGGGAGCCTGTTTTGTCTGGCAGAGCTCTCAGGCCACAGGTGCCCCCAACATGAATGAATGTCAAGCTGGCCATGCCCACCCTGGCCACGCCCACCCCAGCCCCAGAAGTCAAACACAACCCTGATGCGGCCCTCAATGAAATTGAGTTTGACACCCCTGCCCTAGAAGAAGAAAAATCCAAGTTCGCGCTCATCAAGATCCATAATGGAATTCTTTTACTTCCTTCGCGGAGATTACCTCCTTCATAGATGGAAGCTTGGGGAGGATCTGGTTTCCCAAAGGATCTTGTTTCTCAACCGTACAAAGCCACCAGCCAGTTCTTCTGCCAACCCGGAATGTGTTCAGAATGTTTTCCTGACAAATGTGTTTGCAGAGTAGGAATGCTATAGAAGGAGTTACTGAAAGGAGCCTGGCTTCCCATAAAGCAAAATTCCTCGGCCTTTATGGGACGTTGAGAAAAAGACAAGCCAGGCCATTAACATTTAAGGCATTGGCAAAGTTTTCAAAGAGAAAGGGCAACTTTCTCTCAGGGTAGAGTACAACTGGCTGGGATTTCCTACTGTGACACAAGAAAGAAAACATCTAAAATTTTGATTTTATTATCACTTCACATCTGTGCATATTTGGACAAAAGAACCTGGGAATGCTTCAAACATAGCAAAATCTTTTTGCAACTCTTAGCATTTTTGGCATGGTTTAGGGGGAGCGTAGTGAAAAGGGACAGATAACGGTGCCTTTAGCAATGAATTGCAGTCCCAACATAGGTAGATCCATATTTGTGCTTGGCCAACCACTAGTAGAGGGACATGGTAGCTCAGTGGCTAAGACACTGAGCTTGTCAATCAGAAGGTCAACAGTTCAGCAGTTCGAATCCCTAGCGCCGCGTAACGTAGTGAGCTCCCATTACTTGTCCCAGCTTCTGCCAACCTAGCAGTTCGAAAGCATGTAAAAATGAAAGTAGAAAAATAGGGACCACCTTTGGTGGGAAGGTAACAGTGTTCTGTGTGCCTTCGGCGTTTAGTCATGTTGGCCACATGACCATGGAGACGTCTTCGGACAAAGCTGACTCTTTGGCTTAGAAACAGAGATGAGCACTGCCCCCAGAGCTAGGAACAACTAGCACACATATGCGGGAGAACCTTTACCTTTAATCACCAGTAAGGGCCACCTAACACTTTCAGAGTTCAGGAAGAAAGGATGTCATCTTCACCCCATTTCCAGTCCATCACAGATGCACCCAAGTTGTATTTTTTACCATGCATCCAAAAGTATTAGATATTTTCTGTTTTTTGAACCCGAGCCACCTTAAGCGCATCTTAAGGATGGTCTTCAGTTCTTCATTTCAATTTGTAGTTACAGCTGCAGTGGTGATTGAATGCAGGGCCTGGCAGCCCCTCCGCTCCCCCCCATCTAAAAAAATGTTGCAGTCAACTCAATAATACCCTGCTAAATCAAATGGGCTTTTCAAAAACAGTGTTTTCTCACCCTCTCTAAAAGCTCCATCATTTGCACCGGGCACCCTTTCAGTTCCTACCCAGATTAAAGACTGCCAGGTTCTCCATGGGACAGGCAAAGGGTACTTTCCTTCTTAGATATTCTTGCAATTGATCATTCATGAACAAGTCTCAACCTGAGAAGCTTGGGCTCTAGTCAAGCCTTACATCTCCCAGTAGATTTTTTTTCCAGTTTCTGCCCATCCAGATAAGCCATGCCCACCTTATTTTCCCACTCCCTGCCCACAGTAATGCAAAGCTCTCCTCTCCCCACCCCTATTATTTATTCATTTACTTTACTTCTTTAAGTTGCAGCATTTACTATTTGTTTTTATTTAACTGAACTATTTGTGGACCCAAATTGTTGGGAGCAATGCGCTGATTCTGTAAACCACTTAGAGAGGGCTATAAAAGTACTGTAAAGCAATATATAAGTGCTATTGCTAGTTTCCTTGCTGCAAAGTTTTCTTGGACCTAATGATGAATATAGGAATGAAAGAACAAGCTGTTCCCTCTTGCTTTGATTATGGTAACATCAAAGCAAGGATGCAGTAGAAAATGAGAAAGAAAAGGTTGTGTTAGTGGAGATATGTGGGAAGAGTATGAAGGCAGCAATCTGTGCATTCATACAGGAAAGTAAGGGGGTCTAATGAGGAAGGAATAATTCTTAGAAATGATAGGCACAGGTGGACCAGACCATATAGGAACTGGCGAGCAAGGGCTTTCTTCCTTGTATGGGTGTGAAAGGCAAGAAGCAGGGAAACAACCAATCAAGTCTTGCAATCATCATAGGCTGGACTATGACACTCGTCCAGTCACATTTTTTAATGTGATGTAAAAAAAGACCTTGAGATATGGGCAAAAAGATGCTCCCGGGGGAATAGTCAGATAAGAGAGGGCATAGCCCACAGCTGCAGAATGGGTGGAGAAAAAGTATCAGAACCAATTCATCCAAACCGATCCGAACCGGCTAAATACCACCTCTGATCAGAACGGACAGCAGGAGGTGATTCTATGATTCAATGCTCCCATCTTTACAAGGACAAAACCTTTGGAAGGGATTTTGTGGTATTTACTCTCCAACCATGCTAATGGGAAGATATTGAACCACCGTCGTTAAAGGCCTTCCAAAATGTATAGTTTGTAAATTGGGCCAGATTTAATGCTGTTTTAAAATGAAATTTGCTGTGTTCTAAGGCAGTGGTTCCCAAACTTGGCAACTTTAAGACTTGTGGACTTCAACTCCCAGAGTTGGCTGGAGAAGTTTGGGAACCACTGTTCTAAGAGAATGCTAAGTGACATCATGGCGTTCTCTATGATTCTGTATCTAGATTTCTTTGCTTAGGGATTACTGTACAGACTTTGGACTCTTGAAAAATTAAATACTCAAGGTTTCTCACCATCAATAAATCTAATATGATTGCAATAAACAGCTATATACCCTTTGCAACCCTAATTTTTTTATGGGGCAAAATCACTGTAGATTTTTTTTTGTCTTCAATGACTTCTATCTAACATCCTCATTTTATTTTGCACAAACATTTCCTGATCCCTCTAAAGACTGCACAGTCTCTTCCGTGCTGCCCTATATGATTGAAAATATATTCCAGAATATCTAAATGATATCAAATATTTTATTTGCTTCTTAAGGCCCACTTTTTTGACAACTCTTTCTAGTGTTTAACTTTTGGGCATTTTTGTAAACAATTAGCCAAACATAGAAATTGAAAAGGGACATGGTGGCTCAGTGGCTAAGATGCTGAGCTTGTTGATCAGAAGGTTAGCAGTTCAGCGGTTCGAATCCCTAGTGCCACATAACCGAGTGAGCTCCCGTTACTTGTCCCAGCTTCTGCCAACCTAGCAGTTCGAAAGCACGTAAAAAATGTAAGTAGAAAAATAGGAACCACCTTTGGTGGGAAGGTAACAGCATTCCATGTGCCTTCGGCATTTAGTCATGCCAGCGGCATGACCACAGAGACGTCTTTGGACAGCGCTGGCTCTTCAGCTTTGAAACGGAGATGAGCACTGCCCCCTAGAGTCGGGAATGACTAGCACATATGTGTGAGGGGAACCTTTACCTTAGAAACTGAAAACATTTTTTTTTACATCTTTCTCTCCACTTTACTGAACTATTCTCTTTGCATCTGTCTTGTTCTGGTACCATAATGAGTATATCATTGGGCTGAGAATTAAGCATTAATTTCCACTTGTTATAGGATGACTTGTCCCAAAACCCTTCTGACCATGCAAATCATGCCACATGTCCTCATCCCTGAACTCACCAGAGAGAATGGCATATTTTACCCATCAGCTCCTAAGGGAGCCGCCTTACTGAGATGGCAGAGTCCTACGGTAAGATACTGTGTTTAAATGAACACTGGAGAGGATAAAATGAATCAACTATGTCTTTAAAGTCCAGGTTGCAGATTAGACTGAATGATACTCATGTCCTATTTATGGCCCTCAGTGAAATGTTATATACATGTTTAAGAAGATCCAAGATCCAGAATTAGAATCTTTCATTGCCAATAGTCTTGAGGTAAGCATGCAGGCTGGAAGAATCCCAGGACAGATATGTATTCGCATCAACGTTTTTGTTAAAGAACGCCCTGTTATTGTATTGGGTTGATTATCCGGGACTTCATAGCATAAGGATGAAATGCTATCTGGCAAGCTACCTTACATTGTTCATACTGTACTCTTTAGAACTTTAAGACTTTATTGACAAGAACATGCAACATCAATCTCTATAACCGAGAAGTATCAAAGCTCCAGATTGTGAGGCACAAGAAAAATGCTAAAAACTCTGTTGTTCTAACCACTCAGGGGTCGACTGACAGAGGTTTGGGAGAACCTCTGGCTAAGATTCTGTTCAGTTCAGAGAACCCCCAAACTCACTCCTGGCTGGCCCCGCCCACCCCACCCCTCCCCTCCCAGGAGTCCCCACGCAGCCTGTTTTTGATGCAGGTAAGTGAAGGGTGCGTATGGAGGCTCACGGAGGGTGAAAAATGGGCCTACCAGAAGTTTGGGAAGGCCAGAGGGTCTCCAGAGACTGGGGAGGCTGTTTTCGCCCTCCTGGAGGCTCGAGGAAAGCCTCTGAAACCCGGGGAGGGCAAAAAACACACACACACGGTGCAAAAGGCTAGCTAGGCTACGCCCAGCATGGCCACACCCACCCAGCAACCGGGCAGAGAACTCCTGGCTAAAATTTTTGAAGCCCACCCCTGTCTAACCTGTATTTAACAGAACAGTGCCAGCTGCTCTTGGGACCTCTATCCAGCAATTGATTTCATAGTCTTGGACAGATATTCTCTCAACCCTGAAGTTGGGCGAACTGTGGCCATTTTCCTTTTTGTAGTTTTCTCTAGGGAGTTCCTTTTCTTATTGCTTCAGGGCTGACCCAGCCTGGAGTGAAGGGGCCAGGGAGGGGTGGGTGGGTTTCGAGATAGCTGGAGTCTTGTAGCCTAAATAAAATTCCTTCCTGTGGGAATCAAGGATGTTGGTTCAGGTATTCGAAAGGTAGAGGCTGAGGTCACCTAGCAACTGGACTGTATGCTGATTGGACCACGTGACTGGGAAAGTGACAAAGTTTTACATTTAATTGGGTGAGAAAACAGTGGGAATTTAGAGCCAGATTTTTTTTTTTTAACCAAAAATCTGCCAATTTGATATGTTCCAATAAAATGTTCTTTGAAGAAATTGCCTGCCTTGGAGTTCTTATTGAATGGGATGTCTTATTTGGGGACACAGTGGCTCAGTGGCTAAGATGCTGAGCTTGATGCTGAAAGGTTGGCAGTTCGGCGGTTCAAATCCCTAGTGCCAACTGCCAACCTAGCAGTTTGAAAATATGTTAAAAAAATGCAAGTAGAAAAAATAGGAACCACCTTTGGTGGGAAGATAACAGCGTTCTGAGTGTCTTCCATGTCTAGTCATGCCGGCCATATGACCACGGAGACGTCTTTGGACAGCGCTGGCTCTTCAGCTTAGAAACGGAGATGAACACCACCCCCTAGAGTCGGGAACGACTAGCAGGTATATGCGAGGGGAACCTTTACCTATTGCTTGGTCCAATCCAAACCTAATAGGCCTACCTATCAGAAAATTTATGTACTGTATGAAAATTAGGAGTAGATATTTAGGAATCTTAAAGAATATCATTAAATCCATCAAAGAGGAATTCATTAATTCTATCAAGTTTTTAAGGATGTGTGTGTATTCCGGGAAGAAGAATGGCTGGATTTCTTCAGGGTTAATGAAACCCAGGTCACATATATTAGATCTTAAAAATAGATTAAGAAGGTTAAAGATAGATCTTATTCCGAACTACCTTGGCTCCTCTCAGCAAGTTTGTGGATATGAGGAAGTGAACACCATGCCCCATGGACTGAAAATACGGCTGATGTTTCTTAACCATATCTGTGCAACGCAGCAAAGGGTTTAATCATCTTCAAAAGAACATCAGCAATTTTTTTTTGGTTTTTCTCCTCAGCAAAAATGTGTTTCACTTTGCACTCTTACTGTTCCAATTTGTACAAACCTCATGCCTGCAAATATATTTATTACAATTTGACTGCCAAATATTCAGAATACCGACTAACAATCAGTATCACAACTGTAGATGCTGAATTCCTAATTTACAGGCAGCAATCTGGTTTTTTTTTTCTGCATAAATGATGTCTTCCCTTAGAGTTTCCTGTATTCAATATTTATTGGCCTTAGCATTAAAAGTGAAATGGATGCAATTTGAAGAGAGCAATAATAAAGTAAAGGTTCCCCTTGCACATATGTGCTAGTTGTTACTGACTCTAGGGTGCAGTGCTCATCTCCTTTTCAAAGCCGAAGAGCCAGCACTGTCCGAAGACGTCTCCATGGTCATGTGGCCAGCATGACTAAATGTCAAGGGTGCATGGAACACTGTTACCTTCCCATCAAAGGCGGTTCCTATTTTTCTACTTGCATTTTTATGTGCTTTCGAACTGCTAGATTGGCAGAAGTTGGGACAAGTAACGGGAGCTCACTCCGTTATGCGGCCCTAGGGATTCGAACCACCGAACTCCCAACTTTTCTGATCGACAACCTCAACATCTTAGCCACTGAGCCACCGCATCACTATAGAGCAATTATAGGGTGTCATAAATTAAAATTGCATTAAAATGCCGTTCCTATTTATTGCTAAAAACTGGAGCACATTTATTTAGTGAAACAGTAAAGTTGTGTGAGCCTTTCAAGAAAGACCAGAAGTAGAAACCAATTCCAGGGAAGTCAGTACTACTTTTTCATAAATTTTCAGTAACAGAAAGTTGGAAATCTTAATGTACTTCTCTCTTCCTTCTCTTTGTCTTAGGAAGGAGAAAGGAACTAGGAAGGAGCTTGTCTAAGATGCTTACTTGTGGTCTTGATCTATGTATCCTGGTTATATGGGGAGATCAAAGAGATGCATAACTAGTTGGGACCAGGAAAGTATTAATGATGCTTTTGTAGGAAAAAAAGGATGCCCTGGTTGTATTGAAGGAGGTATTGTCATGCTCCATATGAAGAGGATATGCCTAGAACTGCAATATTCTATAACTATCCCCTTCCTTTCCAGAGAAGGCTGTTGAAATGCGGATGAGGTAGCGGCCACACCTCCTCCTGATCCAGAGGTGGCTTCATACCGGTTTGGACTGGTTCAGCCAAATAGGTTGCAACTTGGTGGTCTGTGTCGCTGAAACTGGTAGCGACCCAGGCCTGCCATGCCCCCGAACCAGTTCTCCTACAGCGACGGCATCTTGTTTTTCAGTTGTGCGCATGTGCAGAATAATTTTCATTGCAAAAAATTATTTATTTTTTCATTTTTAAGGTTACGCCCATGCGCAGACCTTTTTATTTGCAAATGTGCAGTCGCACGTTTCCAACTTTCCAAGTTTAATAAAATTTGTATGCCGCCCACTCCCGTTGGGACTCTGGGCGGCTCACAACAAGACAAGAAACATTTAAAATTTAAAATAGAAAATACAATATTAAAATTCCACATCATCCATTCCATCTAAGCGGGGCTGGATATCAATCAACAGCCCCAGGCCTGCCGAAACAGCCAGGTCTTGATGGCTTTACGGAAGGCCGGGAGAGTGGTAAGGGTCCGGATCTCTGTGGGTAGATCGTTCCACAGGGCCGGCGCAGCAAGAGAGAAGGCCCTTCCCCAGGGAGCCGCCAGCCGGCATTGTCTGGTTGACGGCACCCGGAGGAGGCCCAACCTGTGCGATCTTGTTGGTCGTCGGGAGGTAAGTGGCAGGAGGCATGGAGCACATGTCTGACGTGTGTGTGAGCAAAGCCAGCGTGTGCGCACAATTTTTTTGTGCGCACCGAACTGGCAGTAATGCCAGTAACTACCCACCCCTGTCCTGATCCAAGGACAGGTAGAGTAGAGAGGAGACAGGGACAACGCTGGTCAGCTAGATTACTCATAAGGAGGCAACCTCACCTCTCATGAAGGGCTGTACCAGCATAACCTTCTTAACTCTGCCCTGAGGACTTGAGTGTTGCTGGAGCCACGTGCCCAGTTCTGTGCCTTGAGTGCTTGTGCCTTGTATCCTGGCCTGTTTGACTCTTGGACTGCTTTCCTGGGCACTGTGTGTGCCCATTGAACTCAGTTGCCCAGTGACTCTTGTTGTGCTGAATTTGGAATCTGGACCTGCACAACAGTGGTGCTTTCCAAGGACTTATTTGGGGTGGTGGTGGTAGATAAACACCTGTAGAACTCTTTGCCCTATGTGTATGTGGGGGAGTAGGGCAGCACACTTTCAGATAAACTTTATTCTACGTTTGTCATTTCTACAATATATTTTCTATATCTACCATGTTTGACCCCCGAAATAAGTGCTTAGCCTTATTTTCGCGGAAGTATTATTATTTTTGAGGTGCAGAAGGCGGCGAGCATGGTCACCTCATGGCTGCTGCTGTGTTGCAATATTTTTGGGAAAGGCTTATTTTCAGGGGTGGTTTATTTTCAGAGAAACAGGGTATAGAGGCATATATCATTACTTACATGATTGATGCTGTTACTATTTTCTTATTTTATTCTTTAAAAGTCTTAAGTATTTTTAGTTATGCTTTGCAACATTTTACAGGTTTACAGTAAATCTTTAACCAGGAATTTTAGTCTTCTACAGTTTTTTTTAAATCATGAAATTGCTTATTGTTGATGTTTCTTATCTATTTCCCACGAGAAACTGTTCTTTGTAATTAATCCAAAACATATTGTAGACATTTCAATATTCCATTTTTATCTGGATCCTTAGTCTGTTTATAACGTTCGAAGATTAAAATCATAGTTAACATTTTGCTGTGTATTTCAAAATCTTTAAATTCTTAAGCTTATGATTCAAAATGTCCTTTTATTCATGACTGAAGACAGACTTACCTAGCTTTTTCAAACTTGCACTTACAAAGGTTTCTAATGATTCAGAAGTAATTAATGAGCAATCTTTGAAAGTAAGGTTTGCAGAGGTGGGTTCCTACCAATTCGAACCAGTTTGGATGAACTGGTAGTAAATTGGCAGCCTGGGTCACGGGAACCAGCAGTGACCCAGGCCTACCACACCCCCGAACCGGTTCTCTCAGTGGCGCCATTGGTGGCGCCATCTTGTTTTTGCCTTCTCCGCATGCACAGAGCAATTTTGGTTGCACTGTGCATGCGCGTGTGTGGGGCACGTCCTTGAGCGAACCGGTAGTAGCAGCAGCCAGAACCCATTCCTGGAGGTTTGTGAACTGAGAGTCTTTTCAAAATCTTCTCCATGGTTGCAAGCAAATGGCTAACCCTGTTGTCCTCTGGTGCTTAAACTCACAGAAAGCCACTGTCCTGCTGTAGTCTCTTTGAAAGGAGCAGCTATCCAGTGCACATGTGGGTGATCTCCCTTCCTCTCCTTATCTGGAGAGATTCCATAAAACCAATCTATTCACTGGTCCTTTGCTTTTTCTACTTTCACAGAGACATCTTCAGTTTGCATACCCTACTAGAAGGCCTTCATCATTGCTAGTATAGAGGATTGCTATTCCATATTGGGCTACCTTTCAAAATCAAAGGGATATTTCAATTCAAAACATCAAATATTGTTTTTGACATTTAAGGCTCTAAATGATTGATCTCTAAGTACATGTAACACTCCAGAACCAATATATTCCACCGTACTTGTCCAAAATCAATATTTTGGAATCGTAAAGAGACCCAGCTCTCAAGAGATGGGATAGGAAGGAACAGTGATGTTTTCCTATGGTGGTCTCAACTTCATGAAATATTGTCCCTCTAAAAGTTAGGCTAGGACAGTGATGGCTAACCTTTTTGTTCTTGTGTGCCGAAAGTGTGCACGCACCCATAATGCAATGCACACCCCTCATGCCCTGCGCATGTGCACACAACCCCCTGTGTTCGCCCTGCCCCACTGCACAGGCATGTATGACACTCCTGCACTCCCCCTGCCCCCTGCACATGTGGATGTGACCTCCTGCGCTCCCCTCACCCCCCGTGCAGGTGTGCACCACCACCCCATGTGCCCCACCCCTGCACATGCACACATGTCTCCTGTATGCTCTCCACCACCACCACCCCACACATGTATGGCAGAGACCCGAAAGCCAGCAGGCCAATGGGAGGCGCACACGCATTCATGGTAGAGCTGACTTGGGGTGGCGGCTCTAGCCACAGGTTTGCCATCACGGGGATAGGAGCATGTCTGGCATTTTTCTGACAACCCGTGATGATAGAGATATGCTGCAGAGCCCTTGGAAGCTGAAGCTGCCCAATGTGTGGTTGACACCATCTGATGTCTATTATGATTGTGGACTATAATTATTGCTTGCATGCTATTCTGATCCCTGCTTGTTGAATATGCTGGTTTTTTCCATTGTTTCTATTTTTAATGCTTTAAAAAAAAAAAAAAAAAACTAAACATCCATTGAGTCATAAGGTGATTCTGGAAGTATGCAAGTGAAATCAATCAACAATAAATTATTATTTTTTTTAAAAAAAATTCATCTAGACCACAAAATTGGAAAAAAGAACCAAAATCAATGTCTGTGAGATTCTGTTATCCCTGTCATGGTTGTCACAAAGGTGCTTTTTCAAAAGACAACTGATTTTGTTGGATTTTTTCATCACAGAAGAAGATTCTTGGATAAGAATCGAAATGTTTTCAAGTAAAAATCCAAGAAAGTCCAGTTGCCTTTTAAAAAGCACTTTTGAGACAACCAAAATTAATGTACACAGTGCTTCACGTAATAACTCACAAAAATAAATTGGACACCTTTCCACTATAATGTGAAGTAAAACATTTTTTTTCCATATCCCCCAAGAGAGTGGGTTGAATTTTCCCAATTCCATGTTTCATTCCCGTTGGCCAAGTAGTGAAAAGAGGCTCTCCAAACTCATAAAATGATTAGGGAAGGAAATATACGGTAAATTCTTACAAACACTAGAGCCCACATGGATTAGGCCAATGATGAACATTTTTCTGCTCAGGTGTCGTGCACGTGCATGATAGTGCACACATGCATGCCCACACCCCTACTGCAATGCACTTCCCTTGCGCATGTGCACACAACTTCCCTGCACTCCCCCCTTCCGATTGGCCCATCGGGCCATTTTTCACCCTCCCCATCCTTCAGGAAAGCCTCTGGGGCCTTGGATGGTGAAAAACGCCCCCAATGGGCCAGTGGTGGGTTCCAGATCTTGTTCCAACTGATACGGTTGGAACGGGCCTGGTGGCGTCTGCAATGCATGTGCATGCGTCTTACCACCTCCACGAGCCTCCATGATGTTGCTCAGCAGCGCATTGCGCAGGTGTTGTACACGCCATGCATGTGCGAAGAAGTGCTGAAGACTTAAAAGACTGGTAAGGAGCTCGGCCGGGCGGGTGGGTGGGCCCTCCAGAGCACTGTACTGGAACGGTATCTGGTGCTCCAAGCAGGCTCCAGTATGCCCGTAACGGGGCGTACCGCCTGCAACTCACCACTGCAATGGGCTTACTTGAAGTTCGGAAGCAAACTTCCAGTTTTCTCATTGGGCCATTGAGGAGGCTTTCCTGAAGACTGGGGAAAGTGAAAACTGTCTCCCCCCACCCTCTGGAAGGCCGAAAATTAGCTGGACGGGAGGCGCATGTGTGCTGGAGCTGACATAGCACAACGCCTTGCGTGCCTTCAGATATGGCTCCGTGTGCCACCCGTGGCACACGTACCATAGGTTTGCCATCACGGTTTTAGGCTGTCTCACTGTAGAAGGTCTTCTCTCAGTTTATGACTTCATGGTGACCCTAAATAAAGCAAGGTAAGATGTGCTTCAAAGCTTCCATAATTTTAACTTCCCTCCAGCTGCTCCAAAAATTAGGGCTATAGAAGCACAAAATGATATAGCTATCCTTAGTAAGGTGTGTAACTTGAAATGGCTGAGTAAATACAAGCGTACTTTTCAAGTAGATAGCTAGTTGAAGTTACAGCTGCCAAAACATCTTAGGGAGATATTTACGCAAGCGAGATTCGAACAGCTTGACACAATGGTCAGCTATGGGCAGGGCCGGATTTAGATGAAAAGAGGCCCTAGGCTATTCCACTTATGAGGCCCTTTCACCTCCCATTTTTAAGTTTGTAAATTACATGTGAGACAATAAAATACATCATTACTGTGATATATCAATATATATCAATATATATAGCTGGCCTCCTGACAGAGGGCGGCTCTGCTCTGTGGCAAAGGCAGCGAGGCCAGCCGCCTCCCCTGCTGCGCTCAGCTGCCCGGCTCAGCCCCCTTGCCCTCACCTGCCTGGCCGCTGGTGGGTTCCACGTCGACGGGGCGGCTACTGGGAGCGGCCGCGCCTCTCGCCCGACAGTCAGTGCCGGGAACGTGGACGGGCTCCCCAACTGCCGCGGCGCTGGAACGATCTTAACCAATACATTTTAATGTTTGTTTATTAGTCATATGCGTAGAATTTCTCCTTATTTTCGGTTCAGTGTTTTAGTGTTCACTGTTTTTAGAATAGTGTAATTTTAATTTTGCTAACAATTTGAATGTAGGCCCCTCTTGATCTTGAGGCCCTAGGCTGAAGCCTAGTTAGCCTATAGGAAAATCTGGCCCTAGATATGGGAGATTCCATTCTGTACCCTACAATGAGCGTCTCTGTAGTTGCGGAGCGGCAAAGGTAGAAGACCTGGCTGACATCCTATTTGACTGTTGCTTGTATAAGGGAATGAGGGACAGGCACCTTGATCTGTATACCAAACAAATGATTCATTAGCATCCCCATATCAAAACAATTTATTTGTGTGGCCAGAACTGGAAAATAACATTTAATGCAGCACAATACTTAAGCAAAAAGGTTCAGTTGAGATCTGCATATGTGGGACTGAGTGGGGTAGATTGCAGGGGTGACTCCGAAATATAATTTTATCATATTTTATCTATATCTTAAATTATTGTATTCTACTCCAATTCCATTTTAAATGGTATTTTATTCCAATTCCATCTTAAATGGTATTTTATTCCAATTCCATCTTAAATTGTGTTTTATTCCAATTCCATTTTAAATTGCATTTTATCAAATTTCATTTTAAATTGCTTTTATCAAATTTTAGCAAAGATTTGTTTTTAGAACTTTGCACTTTGATATGGCCCAAGGGCTAATCAACTAAGACTCAATGTCAGCTTCTCTCCAACTCTTCTAAGTGGGTAATCGTCCTTTTAAACTGCAGTGGCACACAATTGTGGTTCAGACCATACAGCAGAGATGCTGCGTAGAAGTTCCATTAACTGAGCTCTATCTGCTTTCAGTCAAACAGATGTTGAGATTAGAATTGAAGGCTGTTGTCTGTTTTTGACCCAGGAACAGATGTCTCTTCTTCCTTGTAGTTCAGAGCTGATTCCACCCACCCACCCACACAAAACATGTTTTTTAGCAAGCAGAAACCTTTGGCTTTGTGATTGTTAATGTTACTTTCCTTCTCATTCATTTTACAGAGGATAAACTTCAATTTGCCAAGACATCGGGAGACAAGAGATATCTACCAGAGATGCAACTGCCCAGCAGGTAAGAAACAGACATGGTGTATGTGTGGGAGGGGGGGGAGAGATGATGATGATGATGATGATCGCTGGATAGATACAACCCAAGAGCAAACATGTATTTAACAAGGTTGAGAAAATTATTTCTTTATTGGCTTCCATGAATTGTGTTACAATTTTCAGGATAGTGTCTCCTTGGCAACCTCCAATAACAGAAAAAAATAGCACAATAATACAACATATATTCATTCATTCATTCCATGGTAATCTCAAACAGCAAGATAGAAATCAGCCAAGATTTTTTTTTTGGGGGGGGGGATACCTTTGAGGCTTGTCGTTGAATTTCTCACAAATGGGCGGCCTGTTGAAACTCCACAGAAAAGGCATTTCAGTTGTCCTTTCCATAGTGATGGTGTGTCTTTTGTTATAGCTGTACTGATATAATCCTTCTGTCTTAAGAGTAGGGAAGTCTGCAGGGAGGGACAAAAAAAGTCAAGATAGTAGCTGTGACTGCACAATTGAAGCCCCAACTCTTTTTTTTCCATGCATTGATAACCCCGTAAAGATTTGGGCTTATGAAATGTCTTAAAGTACCAACTTGTCTTCCTAAGGAAATGTGGGAATAGTCTCAACATATGGTTACTGCTAACATCAAAAATCAGAAGTGCTGGAGGAGTGGTCTAGCATAGACCTTCCTTAACTCAGGCTAAATATTGTGATTCGGTTTGGGGAAAATGCTATTATGGTTGAAGGAGTAGTTGGTTTAGGAGCCTAAAAGAATAAGCTGGAGAGTATCCAGGAAAGTTTGGGATCAAGATGTCACCCCTCCTATCATCCTTCTGCAAATGATCAGCTAATTCCATTCTTTCTAGAAACTTGGAATTAAGAGAAATGCATGATTGTGATAGAGGTGACTTGTGATGTTTCACTAACTTCTGGACAGTTGACTACCTAGGAGGCTAAAGAGAAGCTTGTCTAGGGATGGGATTCAGCCGGTTCGGACCAGTTTGGGCGAACCGGTAGCTAAGAGGGAACTGGTTCGTTCTGACAATCACATTGGCTCGCCCGTCCTTGCGCATTACTTACCTGTATCCTCTCAGCTGATTAGCAGAGCAGAGAGGATTGCCGCACTTCAGCTGTGTTACTCCCCAAGAAGTAACATGGAAGGTATGTTTTGGTAAAACTGCGCATGCGTGAAACATGTGATCATCGAACCGGTTATTAAATCGGCAGGATCCTACCGCTGAGCTTGTCCATGTGTCTGTGGCTGGACTCTGGTAGCTCTTGATTAAAAAAAGCAGTGAAATGAAAAAAAAAACCAGGAAGGAACATTTAAAAAGAACAAGAAGAAAGCCATGTGATGGCTCCCATGTTCCCAGTTCAGGAATTGAAGATCAAACCACAAAACACATCAAGCTCTTTGCACTTCCTTAGTCTCTTCTGGACTTTTAACTGTTTTTAATACTACTTCTATTATAAGCTACCTTGGAAATATAGCAAAAGGTCAGGGGTGGGATTTGGCCAGTTTGCTAAAACCGCATGCAGAGCAAAACGTGATCACCAAACCTGTTGTTAAACCAGCAGGATCTCACCACTGCAAAAGGCAAATATAAATAAATGAAATAAGCTCTGTGATTTTGTGCATGTGGAACATTTGGTATTATACAAAGAATTTGGAAGCCTAAAAATCTTAAAGAGTGATGAATCCTTTCTCTTCCCCTTCCTGACAAACATGTTATTGATCATAGAAAGATAGGGAACGTCCCATTAATGCAGCACAAGATCCATTTAGACCAGAGTTTGGCTTCCAAAATGGTCACAGGATACCAATAAGGAACACCTATAGGCAAGTTAGATTAAAACTTTCCTCTGTATCTACTAATTTCCCCTAGCCATTGGTATCTAGATCAGTCTTCCTCAACTGTGGCAGTTTCAAGATATGTGGACTTCAACTTCCAGAATTCCCCAGCCAGCAGACCAGCTGGGGAATTCTGGGAGTTGAAGTCCACACATCTTAAAACTCTTAAGGTTGAGAAACACCAGTCTAGAGGCACAAAACCTCTAAATATCTCTCAACAAATAGTAAATGTCATTTCTGAGGGACGCAGTGGCTCAGTGACTAAGACACTGAGCTTGTCGATCAGAAAGGTTGGCAGTTTGGCGATTCGAATCCCTAGCACTGTGTAACCGAGTGAGCTCCCATACCTGTCCAAGCTTCTGCCAACCTAGCAGTTCGAAAGCACATAAAAATGGAAGTAGAAAAAATAGGAACAACCTTTGGTGAGAAGGTATCAGCGTTTCATGCCAGCCACATGACCACGGAGATGTCTTTGGACAGCGCTGGCTCTTCGGCTTTGAAACGGAGATGAGCACCGCCCCCTAGAGTCGGGAACGACTAGCACATATGTGCGGTGGAGGGGGGGGAACCAACCGAATGTAATTTTTAAAAAACTGTAACAGAGCAAAGCACTAGGAATCAAGATTAACGACAAATGGGAAATTAAGCCTTATATCTGGAAACAGAAGAAAATGTATCCCTAAGTGAATATTATATTGGCTATCCAACCATGAAAAGTAAATCACTTAAAAGCAATATTTCTCTTACATTTCTTAAAGTCTCAATATAGATTGAGTCTTGTTTCCATCCCTAGCCAGGATTTTTGTTCGGTAAAAATCAAATTGACACTCTTCTGTTCTCATGTGTATAGTTTTCTTTCATTCTGCATTTAGTACCTGCAGAAGTACTATATATCCCATTACCAGTAGCTTTGACATGCAGAGTAGGTAATTGCCAGCAACAGCAAACATCAAGGGGTCCTAGAGAAGAAAGTTGCACACAAAAAAGGGAGTCCTGGAATAGGCTCAGGTTCAAGAAGAGAGCCAACCAGTTTTGGGAAAGCACATAATAATTCAGAATTCTTAACTGCATCCAACCACTTGATTACTTCCAAACTCTTGACTAGATACCAAGCCAGGAAAGTGGAAATAGAAGGAACATTGGGGGGAAAGTGCTGAAATAGTTGATTTTAAGGGAAATTGAAGTTGAGTGCATCTTGGACTAAAATGGATTCTAATTAACCATTGCAAATTAGACTATAATAAATATAGTCATAGAAACAAACCAGAGACAGGCAGGAAAGTGATGCTAAAGGAAAATGGGGCTTAAAAAGAGGTGAAATTTCTAAAATTGAGGTTATTAAAAGCACAATGGCAAACAATTCTAATAAAAAAAATGGAGGACAGTAGAAAAAAATAGATCATTCCTATTTGTGAAAAGTAGAAAACAATTATGCACATGGGTTATTTCTAAAGACAAGTATCTACTGTATAAAACCTGAATAGTTAAAGAAAATTTGGTTGGGGATGAGTTCAGAGTAACATCCAAATCATGGGTGGGTTGCTGCCAGCATTATTGGTGCATGCACACATTTTGCTCTCTGTGTGTGCACATTTGCAAATAAAAAGGTATGAGTATGTGCAAAACCTTAAAAAATGAAAAAATATAATTTTTACAATGAAAATTATTCTGCACATGCGCAGAACTAAAAAACAAGATGGTGCTGCCATAGGAGAACTGGTTCGGGGGTGTGACAGGCCTGGGTTGCTGCTGGTTCCAGTGACCCAGGCTGCCAAGTTACTACCTATTCTTCTGAACCAGTCCAAACCAGTAGGAATCCACCTGTGATCCAAATTGGGTAGAAAAATGCTTAGCAAATTGGGTTCATGTTGCAATTAAGAGGAGCGTGTGAAAGCATGATCATCAGCAAATTCTTATCAAACTGGAGTGAGGTATCTCATGGCATGCTCCAAGGTCAGTCAATCCCTCCTATATTCATCCTTTGATAAAGAGGTGATGGGAATACTTGCCAAGTTTGAAAATGAAGAAAAGTTTAGTGGGCTTTCTAACATCCAAGAAAATAGGAGTGATCTTGGTTAGGGACAGAAATGCACTAAAGACAAGAGAACAATATTTAACAGCAGTAAATGTAAGAAACAAACTCAAATAAGAAGTGTAGTATGGGCTAACAATATTTTACACCAGGGGTGACAAACTGGACTTCTTTAAGGGCTGGATCAGCATTGTAGTTCTCTGTGGGTCAGGGGCAACAGCAGAGAGATGGGACGGAACCTCCTCTAGCAACCCGCTGGCCAAAACGGGGCACAGGGGTTATGCGCACTGCCCCTTCTGCCTCGTTTTTTGACCTGAATGGCCTCCTGCAACACTTTATTGGCCAATATCGGGTGGGGGGGTCACACTCACAGCTCCCTCGTGCCTCATTTTTGCCCTCCATGGCCTCCTGTAGCACTCTGCCAGTCGAAAACAGACTGAAAACAGCCAAATTTTTGGCCAGCAGAGCACCATGGAACAGTCCTTTGATATTTCCAGGCTGGCCCCACAGGCTGGATTTAAGTAACCCATGGGCCAGAGCCATCCCACATGCCTTGAGTTTGACACCCCTGTTTAAGACTTAGACACCATAGTTGATTACAGACTGTCAGTGTATAAGGCGACTGCAAAAGTTGTTAATGTCATTTTAGGCTAAAATGCAATGTTAACATAACGTAAGCTTCCAAATCATGGACATTTTTATGGAGCCTTGATCTGACTGAATAGATTAATGATTCCTTAACTAAGGAATAAATGGTGGCATTTGTACATAAATAGTCTGTTATGCTTTTTTATATACCATATTGTTTGGACTATAAGACACACCAGTGTATAAGATGCATCAAGATTTTGAAGAGGTAATTAAGAAAAAAATGTTTTTGTCCTCCCTGGCCCACAGGAGCACTCTGCAGACTTTAATGGGGCTGGGAGAAGGCAAAAACAGGCAGAAAGTTGGCTGGTTTTGGCAAAAACGGGGACATTTTTGCCTTCCCCCAGCCCTGCTGAAATCTGCAGAGTACTGCTGGGGGCTGGGGGAAGGCAAAAAGACCTCAGTTTTTGTGAAAAATGACCTGTTTTTTGCAAAAATGGGGTGTGGAGGCGGGGCTTAAGGAGGCCAAAAATGGCTATATTTGATGTATAAGACACACCACCATTTCCACGCTCTTTTAGGGGGGGGGGGGAAGGTGCATCCTATACTCCTAAGAATACTGTATATACATAAGCAGTGCCTTATTATAAGGGGTGTGGGAAAAATCTCCCTAGTTTTCTGGAAAGTAAAACTAAAGAAGTAGAACAAGGCTTGCAGACTTACAAGATTCTATTACTGCAACCATACAATAAAGATAGTATTAGTATTTATGGTTTGTGATTCTTGGGTAGAATTCCTCCGATGTAGACTACCCTGAAGTGCTGACACAGTTCAGCGGAATGGATCATATAGCTACACTTTAGAACTGGATATAGTGGAAATTTGAATAATTTAAATCTTCTTCATGGTGATTATTAAATTAGGAAAAGACCATGGAAACATTTCACTCTTGATTTCCCCCACTTCCACACATACACACACCTCATCCGTCCAATGCCTAAGACACTTAAATACTAGGTCCTCAATCAAACATCTATAGTTTGGTGCAGTGGTAGAATCATGCCGGTTTAACAACTGGTTTGGCGATCGCATGCTTTGTACACTTGATGTGTGCTCCGTGCGCGTGCACAGTTATAACAAAACTTATCTTCCACATTACTTCTGGGGAGTAACACAGCTGAGGGGCAGCATTCCACTCTGCCATGTGAATCAGCTGAGAGGATATAGGTAAGTAAAGTGCAGGAGCAGGCGGGTGGGCCCACCTAATCATCAGAATGAACTGGTTCACTCTCCAGCTGATCGTCCGAGCTACCGGTTCACCCAAACCGGTCCGAACCAGCTGAATCCCACCCCTGGTTTGGTGCCACATTTATAAGTTTGGATTACAACTTTCAGGTTCATATAAGCTACGAATTCTAAGAGTTGCACTCCCAACATATATGGAGGGCATCAAGAGAGTCTATTTGGTGTAGTGATTAAGGCTAGGAACAGAGAGGCCATGAGTTCTAGTCCCGTCATGAGCACAAAGCCAGTTGGGTGACCTTGAGCCTGTCACTTTCCCTCAGCCCCTAGGAAGGAGGCAATAACAAACCACTTCTGAAAAACCTTGCCAAGAAAACGGCAGGAACCTGTCCAGACAGTCTCTGAGAACTGGACATGATTGAATGGAAGAAAAATAAATTGTGGATAGGCTACCTGAGATGAACTCTTGAATGCAGAAAGCATGGTCCCCACAGGCTACCCTGAAGGTTTCTTATGCTATTAGAAGAGTCAACATTTTGTTTGGGAGACAAACAGGCTGACCTTATCTTCCAAGATGAAAATAAATATTTATCATCCCTTATGTTGCGCCATATGTTCCGCCGTTTCTCCAGGACTTTCAGACTCTGGCGATTGTACAGAAAAGCAGAAAGCACCCCAGTTCAACTCAGTAGACTTTTTGAAAGCAGGATGTAAACGCCTTGGGAGAAGCAGGAAAAGATTGCTCCTATCTAGGAATCGTATCTGACCGAAAGGGCCAGAGAGATTGTTTATACATTTATAACCTGACTGAGCAAAGTGGAATGTGTAAAGTACCATATATTTCAAAGTATAAGATGCATCTTTCCCCCCACTAAAAGGGCGTGGAAATATTGGTGTGTCTTAGACACCAAATACAGTCGTTTTTGGCTTCCTGAAGCTCCACCCCTACATCTAATTTTTGCAAAAAATTGAGGTGTTGTTGCCTTCCCCAAGCCCTGCTGAAGCCTGCAGAGTGCTGCTGGGGCCTAGGGGGAGGCAAAAATGCCTTTGATTTTGTGAAAAATGGCCCGTTTTCCACCCATTTTTTGAAAAAATGTGGGCGTTTTTGCCTTCCCCCAGCTCTGCTGAAGTGTGCAGAGTAAGGGGCCGGGGAGGACAAAAAAATTCTTTTCTTATTTACCTCTTCGAATTCTTGGTGTGTCTTATACACCGGTGCATCTTATAGTCTGAAAAATACGGTATGTGAATATGTATATAGCTGTCGCTTATCTCATCACTATAGATAAGAATATGCTGTCCGGGAATTTAAAAAACCGATTGTTTTTCTTGTTTTTATTTATAGACACGATCAGGAAATCAATGTTTCCTTAAACCAGGGAAGTTGACACTACTAATCTGTCTTGCCATGGATAGGTGCAGCCTCCCACTGGGGGTGGAATTTTCTCTAGGGTCACGGAATGTTTAAAGGTCATTGTAAGTCTGAACAGGAAGTCCCTGTGCTGAGACCATGATAATCAGCCATGGTGGTCTTGGCTGTTGCGCTTGCTGCAAAGCATCTTTGGCTACATGGGAGGTTATTGTGAACATGTTATTTCAGATCCTGTAGTTTACCCCGCTCCAGGAGATCCAGGGCTCTCGTATGTTGTGTGACATGCTGACCTCGTTTCCAAAATGATATTTATCAGGTGGTGTTCCCTCCCAGATTTGGAAAGAGTGGAGGATTCAAGCATCAGGCATGCTTGAATGAAAGCATCGTATTCAATGGAAAACCCCGAGGCTTCTTCAAACGTTGACACATTTATTGAGTAGTAACTCTTGCAGGCTAGAGTCCACTTTGTCAGCCGAAGATGGGATGAATTTATTTTTGGACACCATGGAGCTTATGCAACGAAAGGTTCATGACCATCTCATGTTTGTTTTTCTTTAAAAACAAACCCTCCAGTGCTAAATATATCAAAGGAAAAGCAGGAATGGAATACACACATGGCCCAATTTTGCATTGGGAAAGCACTGTAATATTAACAAATCCTTGCTCTCCATGAGTCATTGATGAGAAAAGATATCTGACAAATTCTGGAGGAAATGTAGTAGAAGAAATAATGATATAGTCCGCATAAAACTGACTATAGTCAAATCCTTCTATTCGTGTTTTTGCATGGAAGGGATTTGTTCTTATATTAAAAATCTGGTTGGTGTATGGATTATTTTGAAAACCTAACATAAAATTTGCTAGGTGAAGTTCTACTCAGCCTGAGAATGTGTAAAGGGGTTGTTGCAACTACAGGTAGCTATTGATGTACAACAGTTCATTTAGTGACCATTCAGAGTTACAAGGCATTGAAAAAAGTGACTTTACAGCTGTTTTTCACACTTAGACCATTGCAGCACTCCCCCATGGTCATATAATCAAAATTCAGATGCTTGGCAACTGACTACCTTTGCAAAAAATGGACATGCAGAGGATTTGGGAGGCTTGCAAAGTGCTCCTGAGGGCTGGCGAGGGCAAAAAAGAGCAAAAAATTGGCCATTTTTGCCCTCCTCCCAGCCCCCAGGAGCACTCCACAAGCCTCCCAAAGCTCTGCATGCCTCCCTCCTTTTTCTTTTTTTGCAAAAAAATTAAGTATGTAGAGGGTTTGGGAGGCCTGCAGAGTGCAAAAACTTTTTTTTAAATTTACGTCTTCATCGTGGTGCGTCTTATACTCCGGTGCGTCTTATAGTCTGAAAAATATGGTAATAACAGTTGCAGTATCCCAGGGTCATGTAAATCCCCTTTTGTGACCTTCTGGCCAATAAAGTCGGGGGGGGGAGCCAGATTGACTTAACAACTATGTTACTAACTTAACAATTGCAGTGATTCACTTAACAGCCATGGCAAGGAAGATTGGAAAATGGGGCAAAATTCACTTAACCACTGTCTCGCTTAGAAACAAAAATACTGGGCTCAGTTGAGGCCATAAATTGAGGATTACCTGCATTCACCCAGTTATATAATGCCAAAAATCAATTTTGTCTGCTATTTGCATTAAGAAGGAAATTGCCGTTAATGCAATTATAGTCATCTGAGATAAGTTGCTCATTTTTTTGTAAAACTAACATATGGGAGTAAAAGGATTAACCAACTGCAGCCGTTTTAATAGTTCAACCTCTAACCTAACCTCATAGCTACTAAGCAAAATTATTCCAAAGTTGTAAACTTCCAGGATTCATGTTTGTTGACTCTGGAGCTATATAAATTCAAACAAATAAACTCTCCCCACAGTGCCAAGTTTGACTAAAACCTGCAGATCCTTCCCCAATCCATATGTGCCTTTAACATCCTTATAGGCAGAGATGGGTTCCTACCGGTTCGGACCAGTTCGGCCGAGTAGATAGTAACTCGGCCTCCCACGCCCCTGAACTGGTCCTCTTGGTGGCGCCGTAGGGCCCATCATCTTGTTTTTTGCTTCTGTGCATGCGCAGAAGGATTTTTTTAGTACTACGCATGCGTGCATAGCGTACATCAAGTGCATGGGTGGGGGGTGTCCCTGAGCGAACCAGCAGTCAGAACTCACCCCTGCTTACAGGTGTTTGTATATCCTGTGCAGAGTTCCAAGTTCAAAGGAAAAAAGAATTCTGTGGAATCTATGGGCTTGCATCTACCATCCCTTGGCCACTGTTTACACCGCATGGATTTTCTTCATGTAACACAGAATCCATAGTTGAACCCTATGAGAGTGCCTGTGTGTGTATGTGTGTGTGTACCAGTGGTGGGTTGCAGGTTATACGCCCTGGTATGGGCGTACTGGTGCCTGCCCACCCACCCACCTGAGCTCCTTACCTGTATTTGAGCTCTTCAGCACTTCCATGCATGCGCTCGGAACACATGGCGCCTGTGTGACGCTCCGCCAAGCAGCTGGAGGCTCGCGGAGGCATCTCAGGAGGTAAGTACACATGCACACGCTGCACATGTTCATGTGCAAAGCACCCGCTTGCTGAATCGGTTGTTAAACCGGCAGCATCCCACCACTGAAAACAGGGAGAGTAAGTCAGGTAATCACAGTCCTGAGAACCAGCTTCTAGTAAAGAATGAAAACAATACATTCCACAATCTCATTCCTGTCTATTCCCTCTTCCCATCAACTATACTAAAGAAACAGCATAATGAAATAAGAGAAAGTGTGGCAGGCCAAAATTCTAAAAGGAATATAATTGCAGGCCTGACAGGCGGCCTCTCCTCAGAGGAAAAACGTTTCCTGAAAAGAGAATAACATAAAAGTTAACATATAAAAATTTAACCACCTACTGGTCAGGCTAGAAATTTGGCTATCATTCTGAATTCTACTCACACTTTAGGCACAAATAGACTGAGCCAATCACTTTCTCAGCCCTAGGAAGGAGGCACTTCCGAAAAACCTTGCCAATAAAACTGGAGGGACCAGTCTCGAAAAATCTCTGAAAATTGGACAGAGTTGAACAGAAGAAAAACAATTAAACCCTACTTTTTTTTTCTCACACAGTCACTGTCTTAACAGTCAACCACACCTAAAGAGTTAAAACTCAAAAGACAACAGAGCTTTCCAACAAACACCAGAAAGGAATCTCTGCTTTTCAAGCACCATTTATACTTTTTGCAGGTTGTTGTTCAATATGACCATCCCCCAAAAAGAAACAGTTAAAAGATAAAAAGGGAAACACTTTGCAGAGACAAGTGGAAGTTTTGGTGAGGGGGGTGCAAATAATGCAACTAAAAGAGATAAAGGTGATACAGGAGAGAAAGTGCAACACATACTAAAATGGAAAAAAGAGAAATAAGACTTCAAGCGAGCGGAATAAAAGGCAGAATAAAAAAAACCACCTAAAAATGAGATCCTTAAAAGAGTAAGAGATGATGGATAACCAGGAAAAGGTCAATAGAAGAGAGGCATAATAATAGGGTAATTTTTTAGTAAATATATATAATAAGGTAGATCAGTAGCTGGGAATGTGAAAGAAGACAACTTAATAATATCATTAACTTTTAATATAATGTTGGGAATTTAAAATGTTAATGATTGGGGAAGGGGAATTTGTGAGATTTTGGGGGAGAAGAAGACATAGAGTAAACAATTGGAAAAACTGTAAAGTAAGAAGAAATACAGGGCGTACAGTGATGTTAACTATGTGTAAAATTGAATAAGAAATGATAAACAATAATATTGTTGAAGTGGGAATAGCAAAGATATTGTGATAAATGATAGATTTGTTGATGAATTAACAGTAATTAGTTGAAGACAAAAAAAGGTGTTTAGCAATGATATATAAGACTAAATAGATGGGAAAAGACAAAGGATTATATAAAACAGATGAATATTGATAAAAGTGGGAAGATTAGAACACAACGAAACTATGATTATAAATGTGATGTATAAAATGAGACCTGGTCAACATTCTGGCCATAAAGTATGCATGTTGGAAAAAAGAAAAAAATGCAATAAATCTTATATATATATAAGTATATGTATGTGTATATATATGTGTATATGTATATGTATATGTATGTATGTATGTATATAAATATAACATATATATATATATATATATATAATAACATAGGGTATGGCTAGCTCTCATCAGCTAGCCATACCCTATGTTGGGAATCGAACCTGTTCCCAACATAGGGTATGGCTAGCTGATGAGAGATAAATAGCTTGAAATAGATCTATACTAGTCTCCCTTTATTTATTTATCAGCATAAATATAACAAATGTAACAAAAAGGCAACAGTAAAAAATATTGTGTTTCTGTCTGAATGGTCTCTTGTGACGAGCCGAAGACAGAGAGTGGAAGTGTGACCTTCCTCCCATATTTGGGCATACCAGGGGTTGTGACTTTGTATATATATGTATATGTGTGTGTGTGTGTGTGTGTGTGTATGTATGTGTGTGTATATATATATATATATATATATATATATATATATATATATATATATATATATATATATATATATATATATATATATGTTATGTTTGTGCTGATAAATAAATAAAGGGAGACTAGTATAGATCTATTTCAAGCTATTTAGCTCTCATCAGCTAGCCATACCCTTATTGGGATTCGAACCTGTGCTGTGTTACATCTTAGGCAGATGTGTTAACCACTGAGCCACAAGGTCCTCCTCCTTATCAGCTGAAGCCAGGGAGGAAGGTATATATTTAGTGTCACAACCCCTGGTATGCCCCAATTATGGGAGGAAGCTAACAGCTTCCATTATCTGTCAATCGGCTCATCACAAGAGTCCATCACGACAGAAACCCAATATTTTTACTGTTGCCTTTGTTATATTCGTGTTATTATATACACGGCCTATTCTACTTTGCAAATGCAAGGCAACCTCTCCTCCCCATAATTCAATCCAAAAGCTATGCCTATCCATCAGGTAAATAAAGGGTTTGAGAGACTCCTGGAGTTTCAAAGTAGGCACTTCATATATCATATCTTTTCATCTTGTGGTTTGAATAAAACCTGATGTCAGGTATTCTTAGAATAAAAAGCCCTACATCAGAAGTGGTTTGAATTATTCTAAAACTTCACTTTTAGCAAAAAGTGGAGTGGATCCATGGAAAGAAAAAAGGATGAGAGCTTATTATTGCATTTCATCCTTTCAATTATGTTAAAACCCCTTTTTAAGAACTCTTAATTTCATTTCCACACCCCTGGCAAAGTGGATTCCAAAGAATACCAAAGTTTGAGTTTGAAGTTTATTTATATGCCGCCCTTTTCCCTGGGGGGACTCAGGGCGGCTCACAACCCAAGGGGGAGGGGGAGACAAACTTTTAACATATAAGACAATACATAATTAAAAAACACAACATTCATACCATTCGGGCGGGTGACAGTCTTAGCCCCAGGCCTGACGGGATAGCCAGATTCTGAGGGCTGTGCGGAAGGTCTGGAGGGTGGTGAGGGTACGAATTTCCACGGGGAGATCGTTCCATAGGGTCGGAGCTGCCACCGAGAAGGCTCTCCTCCGTGTAGTTGCCAGTCGGCATTGACCGGCAGATGGAACTCGGAGGAGGCCTAATCGATGAGATCTAATAGGTCGCGTGGAGGTAATTGGCAGTAGGCGGTCTCTCAAGTACCAAGATCCACTACCATGTAGGGCTTTATGGGTGACAAGTAGCACCTTGAAGCGCACCCGGAGATCGACAGGTAGCCAGTGCAGCTCGCGGAGGATAGGTGTTATGTGGGTGAAGCGAGGTGCACCCACAATCGCTCGCGCGGCCGCATTCCGGACTAGCTGAAGTCGCCGAATACTCTTCAAGGGCAGCCCCATGTAGAGCACATTGCAGTATTCCAGCCTAGAGGTCACAAGGGCACGAGTGACTGTTGTGAGAGCCTCCCGGTTCAGGTAGGGGCGCAACTGGTGCACCAGGCGAACCTGGGCAAATGACATAATATAGGTGGAACTGTACTGTAGTTCTGCCAAGCAATTTTTAGTAATTAGAATATTATGGGAATTTTAAACCGTTAAAGGTGAGGGAAACTTCAAATTGTCGGTGCCAATATCTATCTATGTATTAAATTAACAGAATTCTAGAATCCCTTTATCAAAGAGAGGTAGAAAGGTGTCAGCTTAAATTCTACCAATTCAGAATTTCACCAACATGTCTGCATATTTGATTTGTTAAAATGTGTACTTGGGAGCTGAAGAATCAGTCTCGTTGACTGACTGGCCTCACTGAAATGATGCAGACCACCACCCATTTAGCTAGAATAGAAATATAATAACAGAGTTGGAAGGGACCTTGGAGGTCTTCTAGTCCAACCCCCTGCTTAGGCAGGAAACCCTACACCAGTTCAAATGGTTATCCAACATCTTTTTAAAAACTTCCAGTGTTGGAGCATTCACGACTTCTGGAGGCAAGTTGTTCTCTGGGCACATTGCGAATATATCTGCTGAATACAACTCTGCATTGATGACAGGAAGGGCATCCGGCCAGTAAACACACAGCTCTGTTCAGTTGCCCAGACTCCACCCCGCAAGGGATTATGGGGTTGTTAAAAGAATGATAGAGATAGATTTTCTCCTGGTTGATCTGTTCTCCACCTAATCCTTCAGGCCTTCCAATGTTGCACCTGTCACTATTATAATTGAGCCTGCCTTTAACATTTTCCAACATTACAGACTTCTTCAGAGAACAAAACCTTTGTGTAACATGTTCAAAATTTGATAATTTGAACCAGGATGTTTCTGACTTGAGTGAGAACTCCGGATTCACTTTTTATTGATCTATTTCTTTCTTGGCTGTCCATGGTATTCTCCAACACCAACGTTAAAAAGCATTAACATTCTTTCCATTCTCCTCCTTCAAAGTCCAAGTTTCATTTTTACAGCATGCCAAAAGGAAAAATGATTGGCTGGTGTGATTCTGATCTGATTCTGGTTTGTGTACATCTAGCTACATCCTGGCATTTCCAATGCTTTCGTATTTCTCGGTGCGGGGAAGGGGGTTGCTTTTAGAATAGTAGAATAACAGTTGGAAGGGACATTGAAGGTCTTCTGGTCCAACCCCCTGCCTAAGCAGGAAACCCTACACCACTACAGAAAAATGGATATCCAACATCTTCTTTAAAACTTCCAGTGTTGGAGCATTCACAACTTCTGGAGGCAAGTTGTTCCACTGATTCATTGTTTTAACAGGCAGGAAATTTCTCCTTAGTTCTAAGTTGCATATCTCCTTGATTAGTTTCCACCCATTGCTTCTTGTCCCGCCCTCAGATTCTTTGGAGAATAGTTTGACTCCCTCTTCTTTGTGGCAACCCCTGAGATATTGGAACACTGCTATCATGTCACCCCTAGTCCTTCTTTTCATCAAACTAGACATACCCAGTTCCTGCAACCGTTCTTTATATGTTTTAGCCTCCAATCCCCTAATCATCTTTGTTGCTCTTCTCTGCACTCTTTCTAGAGTCTCAACATCTTTTTTTTCACCATGGTGACCAAACCTGGATGCAGTATTCCAGGTGTGGTCTTACCAAGGCATTATAAAGTGGTATTAACGCTTCACGTGATCTTGATTCTATCCCTCTGTTTAAGCACTTTAGCGTTGATAACCTTAAAACGTAAGAGCTGTCCACTACTTCAATATCCACAGTACCAGTTCTAAGACTGGTTGCTGAACCTGTTGTCATTAATTTGGTCTTCTTAGTATTCAATCTTAATCTTAAGTTTTTTCATGGATTTCTTTGACTTTCATTCCTGGAGCTTTCATTACTGGAGCAAAAACTTGCATTTTTTAGAGTTGCAGAACATTGGTCTTAGCCTAGTGCAAAGTATTGACATTTCTTCCATTTGAAAACCACACTCATCTTCTTCCAGTCCAGCTTCCCTCAATAATTATTTTGCACACCTTTTGAATAAATAAAGGAGAGTATACCACTTTGTCTTACTTCATTGCTGACCTGCAGCCAAACTGTTTTACTACATTTCTTGCATACTAAACTTTCTTAACCCGTGTATAGGTTTCACATGAGGACAATCAGATATTTATTTATTCTCCCTCCCTCCCTCCCACCCACCTCTCTCTCTGCCTGTCTCTGTCTATCTATCTATTACATTTGTATAGCCACCATTTTATAATCTACTCTGGGCAGCTCCCAATCAAAAGTTAAAACAGCATAAGAGCCTTTTTAAAGCTATAAAACTTCTTGAGATCTCATTGGCTTAAGTTCATTCTGTACCTTGACATGGTTGACACAGTGAAAGGCCCTTCTATAAATTCATCAAGTGCATATTGACCTTTTTAAAAATATTCTTTGGCTTCCTCAATTATTTAGCATCCATCAACAATAATATCTTTTGCTCTTTGGTCTTTAAAAAAAAACAGTTTGAACATCTGGTGTCTCTCTTTCCACACAAGGTTTTAATTTTCTAAGCATTATTTTATTTACAAGCATGTAAAATTAAGGCGATTGTACAATAGTTTGCACACTCTATTGTTTCCTTTCTTTGGCAGTGGTATGTAAACTGATCATTTCCAGTCCTTGACCACTGAAATTTTCTCCAGATCTGTTGGCGTAGTTAGCCTTTCAGCTTGGTAATAACCAGAGTGTTGATGTAATTCCATTTTCTAGGACTAGAAGTTTATTTAATTTATTTACACATCCAATTTAGAGATTGCCCATCTTACTCACAGAGTGAACTCTAGGTTCCAGTAAGTTGGGAATATCTTCTAAAATACCTTCGAAGTTGACATCCCAATTGTACAGAACATTTTCAATTTTTGTTTGATCTTCCTTGAATCAAACACTCTCAGTCCATAGCCCCCTTTAACACACTAGTTCAAGGTCAGAAACTTCTTCTCATTTCAGAAATCTTTAGGAAGACTTTCCTTGTTTTTCTATCTCTGTTTCCACCTTCAATATCTTTAAGATGTCATCGCAATACTGCTCATTGTCTCTTCTAATAGCTTTCTGAAATTCCTTATTCAGCTTCTTCCTAAGACCCTTACCTCTCTTGGCTTCTTGGCTCACCTCAGCAACTTTACTAGGTTGTATAATAAGGTATGGTTATGTGATATCACTTTAGGATGTAGCCAATAAGGTATGTTCATGGGACAATGTTGCAGAGGGCAAGGAAATCCCATCAAATTGCAAGCAACGCCTCCGGAAGCAGGAGATGGACAAAAAGGAGAACCTCATGGACACAAATGCAGAATCCAAACCCTGCCTCACTTTTTTTATAGGCATCATATGAGGCTTTAATCTTGTAGTCATGGCCATACCATGAATGTTTTTCTCCCCTCTGGATGCACCTGTCTGGAAGTACCATATTTTTCGGACTATAAGACGCACCCTTTTTCCTCAAAAAAGAGGCTGAAAATCTGGATGCATCTTATACACTGAATACAGCATTTTTTTTGCCTCCTGAAACCCTGCCCCCTTCACCAAAATGGCTGTGCATAATTTTATGAGGCTTTCAGAGAGTTCCTGGAGGCTGGGGAGGGCAGAAATGAGCAAAAAAGCACCATTTTTTTCTCAATTTTGCCCCCCAGCCCCCAGGAGCACTCTATAAGCCTCCTAAAGGCTAGCCATGCCCTATTTTTGACAAAAAAACAAGCCCGTTTTTTGTGAAAAATGGGCCATTTTTTGCTCATTGTTCCCCCCCCTCCCCCCGGAGCACTCTACAAGCCTCCTAAAGGCTATTCATGCCCTTAAAAAAAACAGGCCTGTTTTTCGCTCTGGTAAGGGGCAATTCTGATGGCTGGCACTGAGCAGTAACTTTTTCAGAACATTTCTGTGAGTTAAATTAATCCTTGGCCATAATTCTTCATGGCTGAGTAGTAGGAACCTTCTTTTTACAAAGCCTGAGGTGAAATGCAACTTGCATGCACTAAATTACTCTACAACGAAACAAAAATAAAACCAATAACATTTTCCTGGAAATGGCTTAAAAACCCCGTGCCTCCTAGCATATCTGCCTGTCTTATTGGGTTTTCATTTTTAAAAGCCATAATTTCCATCTTTCCTTTTTTTTAATGGAACTCAGAGCAAATTTAGAGCAAAACGAATTTTCCATATTTTTAACCAGCATGTGATCTCTCTCCCACCCACCCCCATGAATTGCAGTAGCCTCTAATGAGATTTTAAAGGAGGGGTGTCAAACTAGATTTCATTGCGGGCTGCATCAGGGTTGTATTTGACCTCGGGATGCTGAGGTGGACGCGGCCAGGGTGGGTGTGGCCAGCTTGACATCACTTGTGTTGGGGGTGCATGTGGTAGGCCGAGCATTCTGCCAGCAAAAACGGGCTCCCGATTTCCATTTTCAGGTGGGACAGCCTCTTGCAACCCTCTGCCAACGAAAACGTAGCATAGAAGGGCTGTGCATGCAGCCCTTCCGAGCTCTATTTTCACTGGCAGAGGTACTGTGGGCCAGTCCTTCACTGTTTCCAGGGCAGTTTGCAGATCTAAGCACCCTGGGGCCAGATTCGGCCCATAGGCTTTGAGTTTGACACCCCTGGTTTAAAGCAAAGGATGGTTCAGTGATTCATTCTAAAATGCATGTGCTATCAAGTTTTGACCCTGGGAATCTATGCAAGGATTGGACAAAACACCTGTACAGAGGCATCCCCAGAATGCACCACAATATCACACATGAATATTTACCACTTTTGAGTGGGTAGGTGTTATTGCAACAAATGAAGTGATAATGGATAAAGCTAGATAAATAATTGATAGCGATATACAACGTACACATATGTATTGGTTTGATAACAGGAAATTTGGTATCAATTTTAAATGGTGACCATGAAAGGAAATGTAAAAACTCTGTTATGTATGAAAACTTATAATATAACAATGATAATAATGTAATAATTGGTATAATACTGACATGATAAAAGGGAAATTGGATTAAATTGTAAACAATGATTAAGAAAAGAGATCCAAAAATTTTGTTATCAAACATAATTTTTATTTTGAATGTGTCATAAAGATATAATGTTGTTGCAGGATATTAAAAATAGATAATGGGATGCCATTATGTGGTTTTGTTTTAAATTTTGGAATATTTGTTATAAAAGGACGTTAAAACAACTATAGTCATATGAAGGATGAGGTATGATGATAGTAATACATATAAATATATCAGATGTAAAATATATAATTTGATATGAATCATAGGTGATGACTGTGGAAGGGATGCATGAAAGTTTTTTGTAACCAATTGACACATTTTTTACAATTTGTAATGGAAAATGTTTTTATGGTAAAAAAAAAAGAAGGGTCAGAAGGGTTGTCTTCTGTTTATGTAGAAATTCCAGACTAATTGCTCATTTGACCCTTCCTCTCCTCTCCACACACTTAGTCACTCTCTCTCTCTCTCTTACAGTAAAATATTAAACCCTGTAAAATCATCATCTTACTCTTACTTTGTGAAGATAGACATCTAGTTGGTATTTGAAACCAAAGATAGGCAGGAAATAAAATCTAAAATTGCCAATATTATTGCAATAATCAGAAGCTATTAAACAAGAGGAATAGGGTACATTTTGGGGCATGGAGGAGAAATAGCTCTGAAGAATCTATGAGTATATTGCAGAGGTAATGCACACAGCTTATGCTAGGAACCCAGAAGCATTGCATAAGCAACGTCCCAACCACAGCAACCTTACTCCACCCTGCTGACTGAAACATGAGCTGGGTGTTGGCACCATCATTTATCTAATGATTCCACCATCTGTCAAGTAAAGAAATGTTCTTGTGGGGAACATCTTCAGGCCCATTTTAGAGGCCTTCTTGGAAAGCTCTTGCATTAATCACTTCCTTATTTCCCAATATTTTCCCCTTTGCTAGCATATATGGAAAGCAACTATCATGGCTGCAGTGCCCTGAGTTACTTTGTGAAGGAAAGCATGACCGCTGAATACCAATGCATAAAAATAGGCACACTTTCTTCAACTCACTGAAGGACAATCATGTGGAGATGTGTATCTTGACTAGAAGCTTGCCTCCTAGAATTGTAGGTCTTTCAGAGGTGGGTTGCTCCTGGTTCAGCCTGGATCAGGTGAACCAGTAGTGGCAGCAGTGGGAGGCTCCGCCTACCTTCCTGGACGCTTCTGTGCATGAGTAGAAGCATCACAAGCATGTGCGTAAGCACAAGCAAAATGGTAGCACCGGCAACCCACCTCTGAGGTCTTCCATTGCTGGTGGTGTTTAAGAAAAATCTGGCCACCAATAAGGACTCCTGTCTTGAGCAGGATGTTGGGCCAGAACATCTCCAAAGCTCCCTTCCAGCCAATTGATTCTATTTCTGTTTCTATCTTTACCTCTTAGTATTACCTGTTTCAAGAAGCTTTTGGTAACCAAAGATAATACAATTGCTGTGATATAGAATGTTATCTTTGTGATTCACTCATTATTTCATAGTCTGGTTATTTCCCAACCCTAAACCTAACCTCTAACAAATCTTGGATATTTAATGAAAGTCCCAAGAATTCCCTTCCAAAGAATTGGCCATATTAGGTTATTAAAGCTAAAGCAGAGATGGTATTCAGCTGGTTCTGACCGGTTCTGATGAACCGGTCAGTTCTGGTGAACCGGTAGCAGAAATTTTGAGTAGTTCAGAGAACCTGCAAATATCGCCTCTGGCTGGCCTCGCCCCTGATCTATTCGTTTCCTCCCAATCAGCTGGGTCTTCTTTTGCTGCCCTGCACAGGAGAAAGGAGCTGGAAAGCAGGTTACTGGGTTGGGGTGGGGAGAGATTGGGGATTTTGCAGTATCTTTCCACCAAGCCATGTCCACAGAACTGGTAGTAAAAAAAAAAATTGAATCTCACCACTGAGCCAAAGTAAAAAAGAAAGTCTTTCATCATATGCATTAAACCATCTTTTTCAGATGTGTGGGGCTGGGGAAATGAAAATTGTAGGATCAGATGAATGAATACTTCTTGGATGATGGAATGATCATCAGTTATTGTTGTTTCAAAATGCCGGCACTGAAAGGAAGAAGAGCTAATAATCTAAGTTTTCTTTCCTTTCTTTTTTTACAGGCCCTTTATAACTTTCTCCTTGTTCAGTCTCAATATTCTACTCTTTCTGCCTGTACTAATGTAAGTTAAATATTGACACAAAATAGGGTGAGCCTTTAGAGGGAAGGAAATATCAACTGATCCTTTAATTAGGAAATCTCTTTACTTCAGTGTAAAAAAAGTAAACACCAATTAATGAGGTCAGGCCTGGTGGTAGAAGGAATAGCACTGCAAACAAAGCATCCTTGATACTTCCTGTTCATTTAACAATTGAACTCCTTTTAGAATTCAGTTTGTATATATGATCATCGCTGTCAGTGTGCCTGAGCCCTCTACTCTCTGGAATGAGCGAACACATACTTAGTTATGAGTTTAAGAACACCTTTTCCACTAAAAATAATAGAACAAATCAAGGTGTTGAAGCAAAGCTTCCCGACTGATACATTTTCAAACATTCCAAACTTATTATTTTTCAGAATTGGCAGGTCTCTAATTAAATGGTTATACAGAATGTACTTTTCTTTCCTCGTAGTCTGATGTTTTGCAAAAAGTTAGAAAAGATTGATGTGAGGCTTTCTGAGGCTGAATTTGGTATACATTTGTCTGCTTTATAGTATATAGGAATATTTTTTCCCTTTTTGGTTTGGGAAAGGGTTGTTTTCCACTTGTTATTTGATTGAGTTTCATGCAGCTTAAACTTATTCTGTATAGTTTCAAGCCACAGTAATGCATAAGCATCCTGAAAGCCAGACTTAAACGAGTTTTATAAGCCTTTCTTTGAGTCAGACTTTTATGAATCTGGAAACGTGGGAAAAAGGCCCCCAAACAAACTTTAAGAAGCAGTTAAAAACGTATCTTGGCCTCGCCTTCTCTAATGGTTATAGCACATTGGTTAACGTGAAATACCTCAGAGGTCACCACTCGTCTGTGTGTTGCCCTGTGTGTTTCCCAGAAAGTTTCTTTTTGGCGGGAGGGGGGGAGAAGGGGCCAAGCGCTCCTAAATTCCCACAGAGAAACCAGAGGTAGGATTTCTTTCACACTGGAAGGAGTCAAAGTCAACAATATTCTCCCACGTAAGCATGAAACTGCTCTTTCTAAGAGGAAGGCATCCGTATCTCAGGAAGAGAAACATCTTCGGGTAACTGAAGGTTAGACTTAGGATGTCTGTCATTCAACTTGTGTCTCAGTTTGATAAAAGTCAATTCTGCTGCTATTTAGATACACACGCACAAGCTTGATTGATTGATTGTTGTTGTTAGTTGCGAATGTGTTCAACCCATCATGACCATGGACAATGTTCCTCCAGGCCTTCCTGTCCTCTACCATCCTCTGGAGTCCAATTAAGCTCACGTCGACTGCTTCGGTGACTCTATCCAGCCATCTCGTTCTCTGTCGTTCCCTTCTTCTTTTGCCCTCAATCCTCCCATCAAATCATTTTTTGATTCTTAGCAATCACATACATAGATTTTGTCCTAACCCCATGATGGCGAACCTATGGCATGTGTGCCAGAAATGGCACACAGAGCCATCTCTCCAGGCATGCCAGCCATCGCCCATTGCTCTTCTGGGTTCCACATGTGTGCCAGCCAACTGGCCTTCATGCACGCATGTGCACCAAAAACAGGAAGACCAGGTGACTGATGCACAAGCGCATGCTGGAAACCAGAAGCTCAGCTTCCCAGCATGCACATGCGCACTGGGGAACTGCTCTTCCGGTTTCTGGTGCTCCCCACACTCTGTGTTTGTTAGTTAGTTAGGACACTGTCCTAATCTGTTTTTTTGGGTCTTCCCGCCATGCGCTCATCACCTCTGCACCTGATTCCATCCTGTTGCTGGTTGTTATTTTCTCTGCTTCCTTCCATATTTCCCAACATTAGAGCCAGCATTACAGGTAGCCCTTGAGTTACAACTTTCCATTTTGATGTTACACAGCCTTGAAAAAGTGACTTGCGATCATTTTTCACTTTTACAGCCATTGCAACATCTTCACTGTCACATGAACAAAATGTGAACATTAGGCAACAGGCTCAGGTTTAAGATGGTCGTGAGGTCTCGGGCTCATGTAATCTCCTTTTGCAACCTTCTAACAAGTAAAGTCAACAGGGAACTAAGCAATCGTATTACGAACTTAACAACTGCAGTGATTCACTCAGTGGTGGGTTCCAGCCGGTATGGTCTGGTACAGCTGTACCAGTAGTAGTCAGGAGCAGCGGCCACCGTACTAGTACAGTGGCTTGTTTGGCCCACCCATGTTCCATACCTGTTTTTGAAGCAACCAATTGTGCATGCACGCATAGCGTGCAACACCTGCACAACCTCTGACAAGCAGCTGGGTGTCGTACGGTTGGTGGAGTGCACATACATGTGCAACGCACAGCAGGCACGTGTACAGCACATGTCCGGCATGTGCACGAACAGACCACAAGCAGCGTACCGGTAGTGAAGGTAGGAGTAACCCACCACTGGATTAACAATTGTGGCAATAAAGGTCCTAAAATGAGGCAAAATTCACAACTGTCTTGCTTCATGGCAGACATTTTGGACTCAGTTGTGGTCATAAATTGAGGACTACCTGTATAATTTGTGAATCACTCGAGTACTTTTTCTGCATGCTCATTTCAGAGTGATTAAATAAGAAGCAACATTACGACATTCTTTTGTGGTAACTTTACAACGGAAATCCGATTTTAAAATTAAACAAAACTCGTGGAAAGACTGAAATCAAATCTAAAATCAAGTTTATCACAGTCAAAGACCAGAGAGTAGGACAAATAAAAACACTCAAGGACCATCCAATTACAAAGTCTAGAATAAAGTAATGAATAACAGATAAAATTTATATTAAAATCACAATTTGGCATCCAATCCGTTGGTTACACATGGCCTAACTATACAATAATAGCAGTCCTTAAACTGTGGGGCCCGTAGTCATGAAATCCTAAAATGCAAAAGAATAGTAGTGCAAAAGGGTTTGCTACATTAGTTGTGTAAAACAGCTACGGTGGATTAATAATGTGTTTCACGAAAAAACTGTTGTCACGCATGGCCAAGGAAGTGTACATCCGGGGGTTAGATCCCACTGGTTTAAGAACCGGTTCACTTCACACGCACACGTCTGACATGCACTTTGCGTGCGTGCACAGTTTTGAGAATACTTACCTTCCGCATTGCTGCTGGGGAGGAAAACAGTGAGGCCTGGCAATCCACTCTACCGCGCGATTCAACTGAGAAGAAAAAGATCAGTAAAACGCAGGGGCGGGCGGGTCAATTGATCATCAGAACGAACCAGTTCACTCCCAGCTGATTGTCGGCGCTACCGGTTTGCCTGAACTAGTTTGAACCGGTACAATCCCACCCTGTGTACCTCGTGGGACACATTTGCGTGGGAAGGAACACAACAATAAATGGAATAGCAGATCTTTTGCTATGTGTATTCCAGAGATACAGGACCTTGTTTGGTAAGCAATCTTTGCATGCCGACCTTCAGTAATAGCGCGGCTGTGTGGTCTGAAAATGAAGCACCATGCATGCCATTCTTAACTTACCAAAGGTGAGCTCATGAATGTAGCCTTCCCTGGAATAGGGTGGCTTCATACCAGCCTAAAACAAGGGGCAAATCTGTCGATTGCACAGTGGCTTAATCCACGTGAATGACGTGTGTAGAACAGAATAGAAGAAATCTACAGAAAAGGCCGTGGGCAGTGGTTCTGTATTTAAAAAAAACACTTATAGGTGCGGTCCTTTTTCATTACAGGGAAAATACATTAAGAGTAGTCTTCTTCAACCTGCTTATGGTTATGAGACACAAGAAGTCACAGTTATACTGTTCCACAGGAATTTTGCTGAAAGTATAAGGACTAGAAGAGAAACCGTTTGGCCTAGTGGTTAAAGCACAAGGCTAAAAACCAAGAGTGTGTGAGTTCTAGCCCCGCTTTAGGGGCTAGAATAGTCTGTATGACCCTGGAGGAATATTTGTCCTCCCTCAGGATGCTCCGCTCAAGCGCCAAGTGGTCAACGGGAGCCACTGAGGGTCCGGATGCTCCAGTGACCCCTGGCTGAGGGAAATCATTTCCTGAGGGATCCTCCAGGGTCTGTCCACCGATAAAGACTGGAGATCGGCGAACCAAGGCCGCCAGGGCCAATCGGGAGCAATCATCACCACTTCCGTCCCCTCCCCTATGATCTTTTGTATGACCATGGGAATCAGGGGCAATGGCGGGAAGGCATAAAGGAGTCCCCCAGGGTCATCTGCAGTGGAGACCGTCTATCCCCTCCGAGCTCGGTGATGGAAACCGAGAGTAAAACTGTGGGAGTTGAGCGTCGAGAGGGGTGGCAAATAGGTCGACTTCCGGGCGGCCAAAAAGGTCCACAATTGTCCACAAAAAGTCACTTTAGGGACAAAGCCAGCTGGGTGATCTTGGACCAGTCAATCCATCTCTCAGCCCTAGGAAGAAGGTAACTGCTTCTGAAAATTTTGCACTGAAAGAATTGTGTTTGATAACCACAGTGATTCAGATTCCAAAACCTTGCCAAGGAAACTGCAGAGACTAGTCAGGTTGCCATGAGTCAACAATGACTTGAAGGCACACATACACAGACGTGTGTGTGTGTGAGTGAGTGAGTGAGTGAGTGAATGAGAGAGAGAGAGAAACAGAGACAGAGAGAGAGAAACAGAGACAGAGACAGAGACACAGACAGACAGAGAGAAACAGAGACAGAGACAGAGACAGAGACACAGACAGACAGAGAGGCACACACACACACAGAGAGAGACAAACAGACAGAGAGACAGAGAGACAGACAGAGAGAAAGACACATGCACACACACACACACACAGAGGGGGGAGAGGGAGAGGGAGAGAGAGAGAGAGAGAGAAAAGAAAGTGCATGGAAACAAGGCTGCCTGTATAAACCTACTACCTACACTTTTTATCCTTTATGCTATCAGTTGGAGGTACATAGAAGAGGTGGGCTTAGGTTCCTTTGGATTTAGAACATCTAGTAAAGAGGTTTCAAAAGAAGTTCACTTGTGTTCAGGTGAATGTTAAGTACAGTTCCACTTATATTTCCCAGCTGAACACATCAAACTCGGGAAGAGCCGAAGACATTTGGAGTGTGCACTCATCCATTTCTCTACCCTTTTTCAAGCTCTCATCAATTCAAAGCAAATGCTCAATGCGGATCATGGGAATTCTGGGGATTGTTGCTATTACACGTCTAAAGGATGGTAAAACTGGTCCATAATTTAGAAAATTATGGGAAATATCAACAAAATAGTTGCTTTATAAAAACCAGTGTTTCAATTACTATGGTGTTAATTTGGCAAGGAAATGACGCATTACGTATACTTCTAGAATATTGCTGTGCCAAAGTTCTTAGAGAGAGGTGATATATCATCATTGACAAGTCAAACTGAAAAGTGAATTTAGTCATGGCAAAAATATTTTTACTGTTGGAAAACATAATAAATTAGTGTTTCTTAAGTGGTAAGGATGGTAGTTCACTATCTGGGACATAGCACATAAGTGATGCTTGAGCAGGGTTGACATTATTGTCTGGAATGCTACACATCCTCTTCACAATCTATTTTCCTTGTTCCCTTCTGGGAAGAGGCTTCGTTGTATCCGAAGCAGAACATCCAGATTCAGTCACAATTTTGTTCCATACAGTATCAACCTTGTAATCCTGTACGTACCGCAAGCTTCCTCTTTCCGCTATGGATTCAAGATGGACAATGCTGAATGTTTATATGTACTTATATGTTAGGGTGTAGGTATATACATATGTATGGATATAGCATGTGTATATGTGTTATGTATGTATACGCTTTTGAGAGGAGGCAACAGTTTCATTTTTAATGTGTGTCAGTGTGCCTACAGAAAGAAAATGCCAATAAAGGTTCCCTTCTCTTCTCCTTCTCTTCCCTTCCCTTCCCTTCTCCTCCTCTTCGTCTTCTTCTTCTCTCTTCTCTCTTCTTCTCCTTCTCTTTCCCTAATCTTCTCCTTCCATTTTTCCCTTCCCATCCCCTCTCGTCTCCTCCTCCTCTCCTCTCCTTCCCTTCTCCTTCTCTTCTTCTCTTCCCTTCTTCTTCTCTTCTCCTTCCTCTTCTCTTCTCTTCTCTTTTTGTCTTCCCTTCTTCTCCTTCTCCTTCTTCTTTTTCTTACTCCTCCTCCTCCTCCTTCTCCTTCTCTTCTCTTCCCCTTCTTTTCTCCTTCCATTTTTTCCATCCCATACCATCCCATCCCATCTCATCTCGTCATCTCATCCTCCTCTCCTCTCCTCATCCCATTCCATCTCATCTCATCTCATCTTATATGTTGGGCAACTTTAAGATCTGTGGAGCTCAACTCCCAAAAATCCCAGAGTTGAGGTCTACACATCTTAAAGTTGCCCAGGTTGAGAAACCTTGAAATAAACCATGATGTTCTTCATCCTTTGCTCTTTCTGCATCCCTTCATGGGCCTCTGCTGGCTCTAGCATACAACACAACAGGACAGACACTGGGGCTCCTGACCTGCCTATTAAGATTAAAGGCTTGGATGCCAGCTTATCTCTTGGCCTGGCCTCCTGCTCTACAGGGAAGCAGAAGGATGGTTTGGATTCCTGGAGGCAAATTCCAGATTGGAGTGGTCTGACTATTCAGGGCAGAGGCTGTGTCGGGAGGAAGTGTGATTTGTCCGCTGTTGGCCTTCAGCCATCAGAAGAGCTCAGCAGGGTGGGAAACATGACACCTGTCCCTTGGCAGTCATCGCAACCCTGCCTGCTCATCTTGCATAAATGTTCTGCGGGAAACTACGGACAGAAAATCACAGGAAACGAAGGTTATCTTGTTTAAAAACAAGCAAGCTTCTCCAAGCTACCATGTTTTCCCCAAAATAAGACAGGGTCTTATTTTCTTTTGACACCCCCCTCCCAAAATAAGTGCTTGGTCTTATTTTCAGGAGGCTCTTATTATTTTTGAAGTGCGGGAGGCCCCTTAACCTCAGCCTGTGGATCAGCTGATCCAGAGAGGGCCGGAAGTTCTGTCTCTGTTTCTGGCACATTCTTGCCAGCCTTAGCGTCCCTGGGCCTGCCGCTCTTTTTGCGGCTGCCACTAAGAGAAGGGGCGCACAGGGGTGAGTTCTGGCTTCTGTTGCTGCCGGTTCATTCAGGGACGCGTTTTGCGCAGTAGTTAAAACATTGCTTCTGTGCATGCACAGAAGCAAACAACAAGATGGTGCCGCCTATGACATTGCCAATAGAACCAGTTTGGGGGTGTGGCCAGCTGAGTTACTACCTACTCGGCTGAACTGGTAGGAACCCACCTCTGGGGATGGGGTAACTAGGGTTTGCGGGAGTAGTCTCCACAAGGCCATTCCGCAAGAATGGCGGGTGCATGTGGGCATGTGGGGAATGTTACCCCCACCCTTCACCCCCCCCAGGAAATGGTGGGGAATTGGCAGGGACCTGCTGCACATGCATTTGAATATTTTAGGGGAAGGCTTATTTTGGGGGGAGGGCTTATTTTAGCCCATGCGCTCAAAAGCCCAATTGGGCTCATTATCCAGGGAGGTCTTATTTTGGGGAAAACAGGGTATTTGGGAGAGAAGGCAGCCCTGTGCCAGCATCATTGCAATCTATTGAGAAGCATTTGTACAGATCGTCCTCAACGTACAACCACAAATTCGTACAACCTAAAAATTCCATCGCAAAGCAAGGCAATTTGAAAGTGAGCTTCGCCCCATAGTATGACCTTTTTGGCTGCTGTTAAGCAAATCACTGCAGTTGTTAAGTGAATCATGTGGTCATTAAGGGAATTTGGCTTTCCCTATTGACGTGCTTATTGGAAGCCAACTGGCAGAGTCGCAAATAATGATCCCGTGATCCCGGGACAGTTCAACCGTCATAAGTACATGTCAATGGCCCCGTGTCTTAATTTTGATCACATAACCATGGGGATACTGCAAAAATCATAAGTGTGGAACCAGTCATAAGTCACTTTTCTCAGTGCCATTTGGTCACTAAAGGAGTGGCTGTAAATTGAGGGCTACCTGTATTTGGGTTTCCATTTCTCTTTTTTTCAGGAGAACTTGTTCACTGCATGGATACCATTTTTAAGGAAATTTGGGGCTAGATCATTTTTTTTTTTGTCTGAGTTCTGCATCCTTATCAGCAGACGCCAGATTAGAACTGGGAATACTGTATTTTTCAGAGTATAAGATGCACCTATTCTGCCCCAAAAAGAGAGTGAAAATCTGGGTGCATCTTATACAGTGAGTGCACCATTTTTGGCCTCCCGAAACCCGGACCCCTTTGGAAAGATGGACGTGCAGAGGGTTTGGGAGGCCTGTAAAGTGCTCCTGGGGGCTGGGAAGGGCAAAAATGAGCGAAAAATAGGCCGGTTTTGCTCGTTTTTGTCGCCCCCAGCCCCCAGGAGCACTCTACAAGCCTCCCAAAGCCTCTGCATGCCCTTTTGTTTTGCAAAAAAACAAGGCATGCAGAGGGTTTGGGAGGCCTGCAGAGTGCAAAAACCTTTTTTTTAATTTACCTCTTCAAAATCATGGTGTGCCTTATACTCAGGTGCATCTTATAGTCTGAAAAATACAGCATTTGATCTGTATTCAGTTGTACTTTGTGACAAGCTACTTGGCATAATAGAACAATGGATTGATAATTATGCCATATTTGGATGCTTTCAAAAAACCCCACTATGCATTCACTATGGATTTATCCACAGGTGCTCCATGAGTGTTAAGAATATGAAACTATCCAAGTAGCTTCTCCTATTTAGCTTTTTTTCTGTCTGCTTGTTGCTCCTTTGCTGGTTCAATTCCCCAGAAATGTCTCCCTGCTAACCCCCAGACAGCTGAATGTCTCACTTATCTATGGCCCAACAACAGAACAAATGCTCAACACACTCTTGAGGACAGTTGCATGTGTGAACAGGTTTGTGCCAGCACATGTTTCAGTCATAGTTCTAGACAGCTATAAATCTAATTTACACATTGATAGATATAGAATGGGAGTGAAATCTACCATATTTTTCAGAGTATAAGACACACCTTTTTCCCTCAAAAAGAGGCTGAAATCTGGGTGTGTCTTATACACTGAATACAGCATTTTTGCTTCCTGAAGCTCCACCCCTTCACCAAAATGGCCACGCATAGCTTTTAGGAGGCTTTCAGAGTGCTCCTAAAAGCTGGGGAAGGCCATTTCTTGCTCATTTTTGCTCCCCCAGCCCCCAGGAGCATTTTACAAGCCTCCTAAAAGCTATCCATACCCTTTTTTTGACAAAAAACCAAGCCTGTTTTCGTGAAAAATGGGCCATTTTTTACTCATTTTTGTGCCCCCCCCCAGCGTTACAAGGTCTCCTATAAGCTCCTAAAGGCTATTCATGCCTTTGGGGGGAGAAAGGGGGGGCATTTTCATGAAGAACGGGCTGTTTTGGGCGGGGTTGCAGAGGGCAAAAACTTTAAAAAAAAATTTTGCTTCTTCAAAACCTTGGTGCGTCTTATACTCTGGTGTGTCTTATACTCCAAAAATAGGGTACTTCGCTACCAGTTTGCAAATGTAAAAGTGTGCATGCGTAGGACCACCTTCATGCATGCGCAGGACCTTCTGCACATGCGCGGAGCATCAAAAACGGATGTGATGACATCCAGGCCAGTGGGCGGAGCCTGCTACCGAGCTGCACCTGCAAAGGTAAGTAGAACAGTGAAGGGGGAATCTGCTGTGCCACACAATTCAGATTAGCTAAAAAGAAGGAAATCCTGCTTTCTAGCTAATATAAATCATGCGTCACAACTGATCATCAGAAATATCAGTTCTCCAGAACCTGTAGCATGTTTTTACTACCGGTTCGGGCGGTAGCATTTCACCCCTGGAATGGGGGTTGGCTTAGTGATTCCAGGTTATTTTTCCCCGCTTGGCATTTGTGTGAGAAGTGGAGAAATTCACAGGGAAAACCATTCTGGCTTAATCAGTCATTCCTGCCTCATGGAAATAACATCATTCCAACTATTTTAAGAAAATAGACTTTCTATAGCATTAGGAAGCAGCACATAGTGTTACCCACGATGGATGAATAAACTGCTCAGACTAGCTTAATATTTTTGGATGGTGTAGAACTTTTTTCTAGTTTCTTTTGAAAAACAAGGGGTGTTGTTCTGGACAATCTTTAGACTGCATTGAAAAGCAACACCGTTTTTCACAATGTGCTGAGTTCGCAGCTCAACCAACATTCTCTGAATGCCATGTATCAGTCTTTACTAATCCCCTTCCTGTATAATAGAATGCTGTCTGTTCCACATATTTTGGTGAAGCCGCATATTCATTTTCTCGGGAACAGGTGGCTATTATTAATAGCTGTCTTTGGGTTGAGTCACAATCCCTTTCTTTTACAATTGGAAGTCAAGGCAAATCGAAATTTTCAGCAGCTCTGCACAGGTCGGATGTGTATTGTAACGGAAGACACACGTACCTGTCTGAAACTCAAAACCTTCTTCCTTGTTTTAAAGTAAAGATTGTGACTCTGGACACAACTGGGACAATTCAACGAGACCATTTCACAACAAAAGCAGACTCGTTCAAAAATATCAATTCATATTCCTTTCAACACATGGTTTGCATTGACCAGTGTTGGGAGCAGGAACTGGAATATAATCCCATTTCCAATTTGTGGTGCATTAAGTGTGATGGAAGAAGCCGGAATGTGATTTGATCAGATTACCATCGAACCGCTCGGAGGAATGTCCTGCATCATGAAGCAATTCCTTGACAGTAAAGTCTTGGTAGATCTCGGTCCTGATGACTTTCAGGAGATTGGTTAGCTTTCTTCCAACATTGCTCTGTGTTCCCTTCTAGTATGTAATTAGATAATATGCTTACCCCAGGAGACCAGCATTTTAGCTGTGTTCAGGAATCATTCGGATGCCTGTAGATTTCAGGGAATTTATTCACGGGATGTCTGACTATTTATTATATTTATAGCCAGGGGTGGGATTCAGCTGGTTCAGACCGGTTTGGGCAAACTGGATGTCAATATTAATCTGGTTCACTGAACTGGTAGTCACAAGGACTGGCTGACCCTGCCTACTTCATCCCACCTCACCCAGGAGTCTCCATGCTGCCCGTTTTGGATGCTAGGTAAGTGCAGGGTCCACGTGGAGACTCTGTGAAAAACAGGCCTACCGGAAGTTCTGGAGGTCTGGAAATGAGCCTGTTTCCGGCATCCAGAGCCCAGGGGAGGATGTTTTCATCCTCCCGGAGGCTCGAGAAAAGCCTCCAGAGCCTGAGGAGGTTGAAAACTTTTCCCCCTGTGGTGCAGGAGGCTGAATAGGCCACGCCCACCATGGCCATGCCCACCCAGCAACTGGGCAGAAAACCGGTTGTTAATTTGTTTTAATCCCACTGCTATGCTTCTAGGCATCTTTCAACAGTTGCACAAGATGTGCAGTGTAAACTACTACAATAAAATTAATTCTGTAAAACTTAGAAATGAAATACAAATTAAAATCAGTATAGTTGAAAATCATGAATACTTAGAAACTTGGCAAAAAATAAATACATTTTGCCATTATTTTAAAGCACTGGGAGAATGGGGCCAACTACTCACCCTAAATGAAGCCTGCCATACCTTGAGAACCACTTAGAAGGACCTGTTTTCAGGGTCAAATAGCTGAGTTCCTGATACTGCTACATCTTCAAAAGGGCTGTATGATGCTACTTATGGGAATTATTAGATTATGTAGACCAGGAGTGTCAAACTCAAAGCCCAGGCCCAGGAGAGGGGAAAGAGAGGGGAAGAAAAAAGAAGGAATCAAGATAGAATCAGAAGGATAGAATCAAGATCACGTGACACGCTAATACCCCTTTATAATGCCTTGGTAATGCCACACTTGGAATACGGCATTCAGTTTTGGCTGCCACGATATAGAAAAGATGTGGAGGCTCTAGAAAGAGTGCAGAGAAGAGCAACAAAGATGATTAAGGGACTGGAGGTTAAAACATAAAGAACAGTTGCTGGAATTGGGTATGTCTAGTTTAATGAAAAGAAGGCCAAGGGGAGACATGATAGCAGTGTTCCAATATCTCAGGGGCTGCCACAAAGAAGAGGGAGTCAAACTATTCTCCAAGGCACCTGAAGGTAGAACAAGAAGCAATGTTTGGAAACTAATCAAGGAGAGAAGCAACTTCAAACTTCAAAGAGCCAAGGTGGCGCAGTGGTTAAATGCAGCACTGCAGGCTACTGCTAGATCAGCAGGTCAGCGGTTCAAATCTCACCGGCTCAGGGTTGACTCAGCCTTCCATCCTTCCGAGGTGGGTAAAATGAGGACCCAGATTGTTGGGGGCAATATGCTGACTCTCTGTAAACCGCTTAGAGAGGCCTGAAAGGCCTATGAAGCGGTATATAAGTCTACTGCTATTGCTATATTGCTATAAACTGAGGAGAAATTTCCTGACAGTTAGAACAATTAATCAGTGGAACAACTTGCCTCCAGAAGTTGTGAATGCCCCAACACTGGAAGTCTTTAAGAAGATGTTGGATAGCCATTTGTCTGAAATGGTATAGGGTTACCTGCCTAGGCAGGGGTTTGGACTAGAAGACCTCCAAGGCCCCTTCCAACTCTGTTATTGTATTGTATTGTATTGTATTAAGGAAGGAGAGGAGGAAAGAAGAGGGTAGAAAAGGAAAGTTAAGAAGATGGAAGGAGAAAGGTGTTGCAAAACAAGATGGAGACACAGGGTGGCAAGAGAGTTACCTAAACTGTATTTTGTCTGTGTTTGTGTGTGTGTCTGTGTGTGTGTGTGTGTGTGTGTAAAAATGAATATAGAGACTATGATGAATTGACAAATGCTAAATAGCAATTATAAGAATGTATATCTAAGAATGAATTTGAAAGGGAAAAACAAAAAAACTTTTTACAAGAAACTCAAAGCCGAGATCTGGCCCGTGGGGTGCTTAAATGTGGCCTGTGGGACCACCCTGAAAAAAGTGAAGGACCAGCACATGGTGCCGCTGCAAATGAAAATTGAAGTAGGGAGGGTTGTGAGCAGCCCTCTTTAGCTCCATTTTCACTGGCAGGGGGTTGCAGGAAGCTATTGTAGCCAAAAATGGAGGTTTGGAGCCTGTTGGTGAGCGACACAGTACTTTAGATTTGTAAAAAAAAGTGGGGGTGAGTAGAGGCACCTGTTCATTTATATACTGTCCTCTCTCAATTAACTATAATTTCATATAACCAAATCTACTTGGCCATGAAGTATAATAATGACTGGCTGGAGAAACATAGCAGTGGCCACGGTAAGAAAAAGAATAAAAATAAATATTTGGAGTAAGCTTTTTTTCCCCCAGGAAATTAGTTGTACCCCTTTAAAGTTTCATTGCCATCTAGTTTGGGGGGTTCCACTGATTTGAACTAACACCACCACAATTGCATTCAGTTCCAGCATGGCACCTTGATGGATCCAGCTCAAATGAAGGATCTAAGATCACCAGCCCGAAGGCTGATCTCAAGGTATTCATAAACTGGCCGTAATTATCACTGACCTCATCATTCAGGATAAATGCAAAGATCCACATTCTCAAATCCCTTTCCTTACCCAAATGTACCTCCTCTGTTCCTGCCTACAGAGAAAAAGGAAAGCTGAAAAAGTTCCTGCCTCTGATACCAATTGGCAGCTAGTTCTCTAGGAAGCATTGAGTTGCTGGATTGAGAGCAGTTTATTTTCAGCTGCCAAGATCCATCTTTGCCCGGCTTTTATCACAGCCTGAGGATCTGCTGGGACCGGTATCTAAAGGGTGTCCTCAACGCCCTGATCAACAGGAAGAGCCATGACGTTGCCCTCTTCCTCCTGGATCATTTTTCTGCCCAGCTGCCAGGACACATCTTTAACCAGATCTCCGTCTATGTTAGATCGGTGGGGCGGGGTGGGGGGGGGAGGAGGAATGGTTGCAGGGAAGAGCAGAGAATGTTACTGTGCCTGCTGGGTAAAATAACTAAGAAGGCAAAGATGGTTTGGAAACATCATCTGGTAAACACATAACACTCCCTGCCTCCTCCATTCTTTCTCCCCTCTCCCCACTACCAAGCTTAGGAACATTCAATCCTCTCTTTGATGGATGTCCAAGAAAATACTTCTTCCACATCCTAAACTTGTTAGCGCCAGTTAATCATCTTAACCTTATTCCCCTCCAAATGCATGCTCCAAAGAGTTTCCCACCACTGACGGTCACTGAAGACCAAGCAATATTTCTCCAAATCAGTTTGGCTTGACTGCTTGAAAGTAGCAGCGATTAATGATTAAGAAGATGCCCTGTAGTACAGTAATTGAGTCTTTCATTGGATATATATTCCAACTTCTATTGTTAAATATGAAGAAGACCATCAGTATTACTGTCTGTCAAAAGCAGTGGTACCAGGGATCATTTTTAGCATTTTTTTTTAACATAATCAGAAATAGGAATGTTTGAAAGAAGTAGAATCGTTATCTGGAATGTAAAGAGAATGTTCTCTAGTTTTTTTACTCAAATTGTTGCTGTGTTGCAACTTATCATTACGCATCCTTTACGTTCTCTTTGTCCTGAGCGTGGTTAAGCCACGTGATCAGAATCATACGCAAGCACCCACATGCCAGTGCACCGGTGTGAAAAATAGGGCACAAAGAGAAAGGAATTAAAGTTTAATTTGGTCTAGCTATTAAGATACCAGGTTAGAAAGCAGGAGACCATGAGTTCAAGTCCCACCTTAGCTATGAGAGCCAACTGGGAGACCTTGAGGCAGTCATTCTATCTCACCTCACAGGGTTGTGGTTGTGGGGACACTAGAAGGAGGAACATGGGTTGGAATTGTTTGCTGCCTTGAGTTATTTGTAGCAATAGCAATAGCACTTAGACTTAGATACCGCTTCACAGTGCTTCACAGCTCTCTCTAAGCCAGAGGTGTCCAAACTTGGGAAGACTTGTGGACTTCAACTCCCAGAATTTCCCAGCCAGGCTGGCTGGGGAATTCTGAGAGTTGAAGTCCACAAATCTTAAAGTTCCCAAGTTTGGACACCCCTGCTCTAAGTGGTTTACAGAGTCAACATATTGCCCCCAACAATCTGGGTCCTCATTTTACCCACCTCGGAAGGATGGAAGGCTGAGTCAACCTTGAGCCTGGTGAGATTCGATCTGCCAGACTGTTGGCAGCTGGTGATCAGCAGAAGTAGCCTGCAGTACTGCACTCTAACCACTGCGCCACCACGGCTCATAAAATAATCACGTTGGGATATAAACAAATAAAATAAAGTTACTATTAGCAATTAGGTTTGTTTGTAGGATATTTCTATAGATCTGAAATAGAAGGAATGTTTTCTCAGTAGAAATCAAGGAGCAATTGAGGTCATTGATTTCTTTGTGAAAAAGTGGGAGTGGCAGACCTGATACTCCTAATCCTAAAGCATAAATAATCCATGTAGATAGAAGATCTTGCATCTTCCTGGATTGCTTTATTGAATATGCAACATAAGACTTCTACAAGAGAAGAGTCCCTCAAGATCAGCTGTCTTGGTAGTAGGAGAAGCTACATGGTAATCAGAGGTGGTATTCAGCCGGTTCTAACTGGTTCTGGTGAACCGGTATCGGACATTTTAAGTAGTTTGGGGAACTGGCAAATACTACCTCTGGCTGGTCCCGCCCCCATCTATTCTCTGTCTCCCGAGTCCCAGCTGATTGAGTCCCAGCTGATCGGCCGGGTCTTCATTTGTTGTCCTACACAGGAGAACGGAGCTGGGAAGCAGGTTAGTGGGGTGCAGAGGGAATGGGTATTTTGGAGTATCTTTTTCCTGCCACGCCCACCAAGCCACACCACATCCACCAAGCGACTCCACGCCCACCAAGCCACACCCACAGAACCAGTAGTTAAAAATTTTGAATCCCACTACTGATGGTAATCCAGGGGTTTTGAACATCTGTCATACAGCAAGTACAGATGTGACATAAACACAAACATTTGCATGCATCTGTTGTGATTAAACCCACAGGAAAATGGGACATTAGTGTAAGGAAGTTACGCTGAACAAGCTGGCTGGGTATAGAACAAATGAAGAAAACCAGAACTACGCCAGCCTGCTGATTGCTAACCCCAATCATATCTCTGTTTTAATGTAATATCATTTCTATATAAAATGATTTACTATGCATCATATTTTAACCATTCCATTAAAATGGAGAATTGTGCAACAGCCTTTTTGAAAGATATGGTACAAACTCTTGATATAGACGTGCTTTTTTTTTTTTTTAAGCATATTCGTTCTGAATAAATGTCTATGGAGATTCTCGGTCATCCAAGACATGGTTGTCCCAAAGGAGCTTTTTCAAAAGCAACAACAGGACTTTCTTGTTTTTGCTACTACTGTACTTGCTCTACATCAGGGCTGTCAAACTCCTGGCTCACGGGCTGGATGCATCACGTGCTGGCCATGCCCATGCCCAGTTTAGGAACAAAAAGTCCCGATCCGTCATGTCATGCCACCATGACGATGTGAGTTTGACGTCCTTGGTCTACAAGTTCTCCTAACTATCTACAATGTGGACCTTCAAAGATCCTTTCGATGAAAGGAAGTCTCCATAACCATGCAAAGTCTGCACATCTTTTGGTTCCATCAAAGATTAGGCCAAAAGGTTCTACGCTTTTTTCTTCTTCTGTCCTTCCAATGAGTAAAATAGCATTAATCAATATATTTGGATTGAGTTGGAGCCAAATAGCTTTTCTCTAGCAAAACTGAATGGGTTGTTGTTTTCCCATCTTTTTTAGGATTGTGTGATTGAATGGCATCAGTGCCAGTCAGCATAATGATGGCAATGTAATAAAATCAGTGTGTTCCCTGATTAGTAAGGAATTGTAAGGAATTATAAGGAATTAGTAAGGAATTGTAAGGAATTATAAGGGATGTGGTGGCTTAGTGACTAAGACGCTGAGCTTGTCAATCAGAAAGGTCAGCAGTTTGAATCCCTAGTGCCACATAACAGAGGGAGCTCCCATTACTTGTCCCAGCTTCTGCCAACCTAGCAGTTCGAAAGCGTGTAAAAATGCAAGTAGAAAAATAGGAACCACCTTTGGTGGGAAGGTACCAGCATTCTGTGCACCTTCGGCATTTAGTCATGCTGGCCCCATGACAACAGACACGTCTTCAGACAGTGCTGGCTCTTTGGCTTTGAAATGCCGAAATGCTGGCTCTTTGGCTTTGAGCACTGCCCCCTAGAGTCAGGAACGACTAGCACATATGTGCGAGGGGAATCTTTACCTTTAAGGAATTGTGATAATGAAGGGAACTGTTTGGGAAGGAAGCTATTGATGAGGCTGATGAAACACACATTTTAAAATGCACACTTTGGAAATAATTTGCAAATTGAGCTGGTCTGTTTCTAGTTCCCACCCTTTCTCAAAGGATACCTGCCTTTGTTCCTCTCCTATCTTCATTTTTCCTAACAACAAAGGAGGATTATATCAAACTGAGTGAGACCTGGAAGTGACAGGCGTTGTGCATGATTCTGATTTGATATCGCTTCAGGCAACATGTGTAGTGCAGAAGGGACCACCCACACATCTCAAAAAGAAACCTGCTCTTCCTTAAACATCACAGTGGTGTGGGTTAAAAAGCACCAGGTAGGGATGTGGTGGGAAACCAGGAAAGTACATGAAAAAATCTTAGGAGCCATATGGGTTGCATGATGATCTAACGGACAAAGTTGATTCCCACCTCCTGTGGTTTCCTTCCTTCTAAGACTGTCTGTTTGGCTTTTCTATGGGGGGTCATTGTTACAGCTGCTGGGAATTACAACCAGGTGGGGGGGCTTGATTAAATTGGAAGAAAAACGTTGATTCCGTTTCAACTATCCTTTATTAATTAAGGACTTTTTCTCTCTCTTTTTGCAATGTTTCCAGGATGCCAAAGGGGTATTACGATTAGCTTAGTGTAACCTTTGGTTCCAGAAGATTTTCTTTTAGTAATGGAAGAGTTGCAGATGATCTCTACTTTAGGCCGTGTAAATATAAATCAGGGGGCTTCTTTAAAGTCCTCCTGTCACCATGTTTCGAAGAGGCAAAGCTGGTGTTTTTTTTAATTCTTGTTCATTTTTAAGTGGCTCGCTTTTCTAGCAATGCAGGGCCACTCCATCGGAAATATTTAAGAAATGCCATAGATTACCATATTTTTCAGAGTATATGATGCACTTCACACACACACACCAAAAGAGGTTGAAAATTTGGGTGTGTTTTATACTCCGAATGTAGCCCCGCCCACTCGCTGGCCCCCACCCTTCGGCCTCCGCACATCCTCTTCCTGGATGCAGAGATTGCCACAGACAATGGCTTGCATTTTTGGGCTCCGTGCCTCACGTTTTCATCCCAGTGGTGGGATTCAGCCAGTCCGCACCTACTCGGGAGAACCAGTTGTTAACTTTCTAAGCAGCTTAGAGAACCGGTTGTTGGAAGAAATCTCCTTTTGTTTTTTCCCACTTTCCAGGGCTAATCCTGTAAGGAAAGCAGGAAGGAAGCATTCTGGTGTTGTTTCTAGCCTAAACTGTATTGCTCTGCTTACAGAAACTGCCTCTCCAGTTAACCCTCATTACATTGTAACAGCTCAGGCGAAGCGCCCATCGACCTGAATGATGTTGAGTTGGCCACGCCCACACAGTCACATGACCACCGAGCCACGCCTACCCAGCTGGTCATTAGGGCAAAGAACCGGTTGTTAAATTATTTGAATCCCATCACTGCTCCAAATGCTCCGTTTGAGAGCTGTTCAGGGCTGCGGGGATCGCCAGAAAACATTGCCACCAATGGCCACCTCCAAACATTGCATTTTTGGCCTCTGCACATTGTGTTTTAGGCCTCTGCATGCCCTGTTTTTTGCCTCTGCACATCACATTTTTGGGTGGCAATCAGCGGTGATATACTTTGGCGATCCCTGCAGCCACGAATGGCTCGCAAACGGAGCATTTGGAGCAGAGGTGGGTTTCTACCAGTTTGGACCGGTTTCACTGAACTTGTAATGGCATGGCAGCCTGGGTTGTTGGAATCGGCAGTGACTTAGGCCTGCAATGCCCCTGAACTGGTTCTCCTGTGGGGCCGCCATCTTGATTTTCAGTTCTGCGTATGGGCAGAACAATTGTAATTGCACAAATTATTTTTTTTCATTTTTTTAACATTTTGTGCATGCACAGACCTATTTTTGGGCAAATGTGCACTCACACACGCATGCTGAACCAGCAGTAATGCTGGGGGCAACCCACCCCTGGTTTTGAGGCTGTAAATGTGAGGGACAGAACCCAAAATGGCAACCCGGAACAGCTGCTGCCTTGTGTTACCACTTCCGTGCTTCACCTGCTTTACTTACTGGAGTTCCATGTAACAATCAGCTGTGCTTCTGAAGCTGTTTAACAGCCCCAACGAGGCTGTTAGTGTGCACTCACAACCAGAGAACTAATGTGCTGAAGCTGACCAGGCTAAGGAGGTTAGTCAGATGAATACCTGGTAGGCAGAGGCAGAATTTTTTTTACCCATTTCTCCCCCCCCCCTAAAAAAAAATCCTAAGGTGCATCTTATACTCCAGAGCATCTTATACTCAAAAAAATACAGTAGATGTGCAACCATACCATTGTAGACAAAATCAACATTTCATGCATAGTCTTTTGCAGGGAGAAAAGAGCTGGGGATTCCCAAAGGTGAGGAATAGTAACAATAGCCTAAGAAATTGTGAGACCTTAGTCTGTAAATATAATTCTGAGATTGCCTCATATACGGGTAATGCTCAATTTACAACAGTTCCTTTAGTGACTGTTCAAAGTTACAATGACACTGAAAAAAAGTGACTTAAGACCGTTTTTCACACGACTATTGCAGCATTCCCAGGGTCAGATGATCAAAATTCAGTTGCTTAGCAACTGGTTCAGGTTTATGACGGTTGCCATGTCCTGGGCTCATGTGATCAGTTTTTGTGACCTTCTGACAAGCAAAGTCAATGAGGCAGCCAGATTCACTTAACAACTTTGTTTCTAATTTAATAACTGCAGTGATTCACTTAACCTCTGATGAGAAAGGTCATAAAACAGGGCAAAACCCACTTAGCAAATGTCTCACTTCATCATCATCTTTTAATGGCCGCATAATCCCTTGTGGGGTGAAGTCTGGGCAACTGAATGGAGCTAGCAGAATGTTGAATGGCCAGGTGCCCTTCCTGTTGCCAATGCAGAGTTTTGTTCAGCAGATATATTCTCATTGGGAATGGGGATTTTACAGTATTCTTCCCCTGCCATGCCCACCAAGCCATGCCCACCAAGGTACTCCCACAGAACCAGTAGTAAAAAAATTTGAATCCCACCACTGGTTGCAAGGATCCCAGACCATCGCATCCCCAAATAGCTCCTCTATGGTGAGCTGCCTCAAGGAAAGTGATTGCAGAGAGGACAAAGGAAGCGATACAAAGACATGCTGAAAGCCTCCTTCAAGTCCCTGGATATCGTCACCGCCTCCTGGGAAACCCTGGCACAAGACCGATCGACCATGGTGCACACTCATCCACCAAGGCTGCCAGACATCTGAGGACAGAAGAACAACCACGGCACAAGAGAAGCGAACCCTCCGCAAAGCCAGAGCTGCAAATGCTGCAACAATGGTGCCCATGCATGTCTGCCCAACATGTGGCAGAACATTTTGTGCCTATATAGGCCTTAGCAGCCACCTGCGGACACATTGCGGAAACCCCACAATCCGTTAGATGTCAAGGTCCTCCTCAAACATGATGGACGGACATCATGTACATTTTCACGGGAACTCCTAAGTTTATAGACATTGAAATACGATATTGGCATAGTTAAGCTTGGCTTCTATTCCAGGGTAGATGATCTTCAATGCAGACAAAAAGGCAAAAGGAACAGATGTACTTCCCCACTAATTACAGAGCTTGGAAAGATGGCGATGGCCATTTTTGTCTGCCTTTGGAGTGGTGAGCGGAAGGCTTCTGGAGAAAGTAAACTGTCCATTTGAAGGATGCAATTATGGCAGTGCTAAAATCAGTTAAGCTAGTTAGTGTTTGCTAAGAGAGGGGAATCATAGGGTGGTGAGGAAGTGGGATTGGTTATGTAGACACAAGTGTCTTGGCATAAGAAAAGATGTTCAGACTCTAGAAAGAGAAGAGCAACAAAGATGATTGGGAGATTAGAGTCTAAAGCATATGAAGAACGGTTGCAAAAATCGGGTATGTCTAGTTTAATAAAAAGGTGGACTAGGTGGCATGATAGCAGTGCTCCAAGTTGTAACAGGATATGAATGAATGTGTGTATATGTTGAATATTTCCCACTGATCTTGCAAAAGTCTACAATTTGAATTTCATTTGTAAGACAGTGTAGTTGTAAGTCGAGGCACCCATGTGATTGGATCCAATTTTTCGCCCATTTTTACAGCAGTCCTTAAGCAAATCACACAGCTGTGTAAGTCCAAATCATGTGGTGGTTAAGCGAATCCATTTTCCCACATGGGTGGGTTTTTTTTGCCAGAAACCAGCAGAAAATGTCCCCAATCATGGCTGTGTGGCGTGGGATGTCACAATTGGTTGTATATGCAAGCTGGTTGCCCAGCATCCCAATTAGAGTTGTGTGACCATAGGGGGAGGGGGGGTTGCTACATTTTACAATGGTGCTTTACGGACTGTAAAGTACCTTTTTGAGGCTGTTGTATCTTTGAACAGCCATTAAGAGCCGAGGTGGCACAGTGGTTAGAGTGCAGTACTGCAGGCTATTTCAGATTCATGCTAGCTGCAATTCAGCAGTTCAAATCTCACCGGGTCAAGGTTGACTCAGCCTTCCATCCTTCTGAGGTGGGTAAAATGAGGACCCAAATTGTTGGGGGCAATAGGCTGACTCTGTAAACTGCTTAGAGAGGGCTATAAAAGCACTATGAAGCGGTGTATAAGTCTAAGTGCTATTGCTAGTGCTATTAAACAACCAATCACAAGTTGAGAACCACAGCCATTGCTTGCCTGCCCGTCTCAGTTACTTATGTCAAATTGCTATTGAGTTATTTTATGCTTTGAATTTACTCTTGCTTTTATAGAGGTTGATATGAAGATGTATTTCTGGAAGCCGGTTATGTTCTCAGTTCCTATTAACTAGCAAGCTGGGACTATTGCAAGCTATTGAATTTGGCTCAGGGTGTAACATGCGGATGTTAATGCGGAGGTAAATTGATGAAAATGAAGATTAATAACTTATTCATTCAAGTATATAAGTGTACAGTGTTAGGAGATGTAGCTTTCTTTTCCTTTAGACCTGGGGTGTCCGGTAGACTTCAGCTACAGGGGAATTCAGGGAGTTTAAGTCACAAGTCTTAAAGTTGCCAAGGTTGGAGGCCCTGCTTTCAATGTTACCTTCTAAAGAAGTTTGCAGTGTTTTTGTGCCTGGAAACATATACTGTGAACATTGATATGATCGGAATTTTCTTGCCATTGATTGATTATGGGTCATCAAGTTATTTTCAGCTCCTATCAAACATGCAGACAATGATCTATCCCCAATCTGGTCCTTCAGCTCTTCTAACTGAGCCCCCATCACCACTGTGAGTCCATCTACTTTGTTGCAGTAACCCTCTTCTCTCTCCTTTTACCTTTCCCAACATTACTGCTGCGAAGGGATTTCCTGCCATAATTAGATTAGTTAAAATGTGTATATATTATTTGCTTTTAGGGTCAGGAAAGCGTTGTTTTGTATTTATTTAAAAGGGTAGTTTTTTTCCCAAAGAAGTGATTCAGAGTTTGCACCTATTCGGTAGAACCGGTTCGTCAAATCTGTCGAACCGGTTAGAAGAGGTTCCACCAGTGGACCCGGAAAGCAGGCCCACCACTGAAGTGATTGGTCGATGTTCTGCATTGATTCTTCCTTCCTGCCTTAGTTCCTGCCTTCCTCCCTGCCTGCCTGTCTGCCTTCCATCCTTCCTTCCTTCCTTCCATCCATCCATCCCTCCCTCCCTCCATCCATCCTTCCTTCCATCCATCCTTCCTTCCTTCCTTCCTTCCTTCCTTCCTCCCTCTCTCCCTCCCTCCCTCCCTCCCTCCCTTCCTTCCATCCATCCATCCATCCTTGGGAAGGTATTAACATCCTTTTGGAAAACATGAGATATGTCAAGATCACATATGTGGAAACTTCTCTCACTTGGGCATAAATAGGTATCTGAAATGTTTATGTTTTATGCCAGACAACTTCATAGAAATGAACTTGTCAAGTTAGGCGAAATCAACCACACCTATGGCTCAGGGGTGAAATTCAGCAGGTTCTGGAGAACTGGTAGCGGAAATTTGCGTAGTTCAGAGAACCAGCAAAGACAACCTTTGGGGAGGGAATGGAGATTTTGCAATATCCTTCCCCTGGAGTGGGGAGGGAATGGGGATTTTTCAGTTTCCTTCCCCCAGAATGGGGAGGGAATGGAGATTTTATAGGTTTATAGGTTTAGGTTTATTGGGATTTATATGCCGCCCTTTTCCCTGAGGGGACTCAGGGCGGCTTACAACCACAGGGGAGGGGGGTGCAAGGTCAGAAACAGGACAATATGTGCACAAAGAAAAAATAATAAAACACAACTTTCATTCAGCAATCAAACACTCGGGCGGGTAATTGGAAACCTATCCCCAGGCCTGCTGGGAGAGCCAGATCTTGAGGGCTGCGCGGAAGGTCTGGATAGTGGTGAGGGTACGGATCTCCATGGGGAGCTCGTTTTGCAATATCCTTCCCCCAGAGTGGGGAGGGAATGGAGATTTTGCAATATCCTTCCCCTGGAGTGGGGAAGGAATGGAGATTTTGCAATATCCTTCCCCTGGAGTGGGGAGGGAATGCAGATTTTGCAATATCCTTCCCCCGGAGTGGGGAGGGAATGCAGATTTTGCAATATCCTTCCTCCGGAGTGGGGAGGGAATGGAGATTTTGCAATATCCTTCCCCTGGAGTGGGGAGGGAATGGAGATTTTGCAATATCCTTCCTCTGGAGTGGGAGGGAATGCAGATTTTGCAATATCCTTCCCCCAGAGTGGGGAGGGAATGCAGATTTTGCAATATCCTTCCCCTGGAGTGGGGAGGGAATGGAGATTTTGCAATATCCTTCCCCTGGAGTGGGGAGGAAATGATTTTGCAGTATCCTTCCCCCAGAGTGGGGAGGGAATGGAGATTTTGCAATATCCTTCCCCTGGAGTGGGGAAGGAATGGAGATTTTGCAATATCCTTCCCCTGGAGTGGGGAGGGAATGCAGATTTTGCAATATCCTTCCCCCGGAGTGGGGAGGGAATGCAGATTTTGCAATATCCTTCCTCCGGAGTGGGGAGGGAATGGAGATTTTGCAATATCCTTCCCCTGGAGTGGGGAGGGAATGGAGATTTTGCAATATCCTTCCTCTGGAGTGGGAGGGAATGCAGATTTTGCAATATCCTTCCCCCAGAGTGGGGAGGGAATGCAGATTTTGCAATATCCTTCCCCTGGAGTGGGGAGGGAATGGAGATTTTGCAATATCCTTCCCCTGGAGTGGGGAGGAAATGATTTTGCAGTATCCTTCCCCCAGAGTGGGGAGGGAATGGAGATTTTGCAGTATCCATTCCCTGCCACGCCCACCAAGCCACGCCCACAGAACCAGTAGTAAAAAAAAATGAATTTCACCACTGCTATGGCTTCTCTGCTGTCCCAAAATGGCAACACATGAAAAATGCAGGGATCAGAAAACCTCTGCTTCTCCTCTAACTCCATGTCTTGATTCTTCTTTTTCTAAACTGTTTGGAGTCAGTGAAAGAAACAGTTCTTTCTTTAGAACCAGCTATTCATCCAAGCAGGAATACGGTCGGAATATGACCATGTGGTCAGATTCCAAAGACAAGCGTGAACCAGTCCGTGCTACTTTAACTATGGATTATTTTGTACGTTTACCCTAAAGTGGTTTCAAGGCTGTGACATCCCTTCTAAAAACTTCTCCGTATAACCTGGAAAATGTCATGCAGTAGTAGCTGAATAGATTTATTTAAGCTTAGGTTACAATCAGACGTGCCAAAATTATACAGCATGGCCTGATTCAATATTTGCCAAAGACACTGACATTTAATAAAGTTAACTCATCATTTACATTTTGTTCCCCTCATTGTTGCCCAAATTATCCTAATAATAGCTGTGTTTAAATGACCGTAAAAAAATGAGGTGTTTCCTCTTACAATGGTCAAGAAATGGGGAGGGGGGGAAATACAAATGAACTTAAACATACAAATATGAATCCAATCCTCTCTTTTCTGTTAATTCCAGAGGTTTTTGATTTAAAGCTCTCTGATTGTGGTTCACCTCCAGTTCTGTAAGCCATAATGCAATGCAGATGTTGCTAGGGGGTGACTGAGTGACGGATACAGTTAATTTCCACTTTTCCATTGAGATCGAAAATTGAAGACTGGTGAATGAATTCGCCGTGTTCCACCGAATCTGGGAGAGAGAAAAAAAACCTAGAGGATCTTTGACCTTTTCATCAGAAACTCATCAGTCTTTTTAATCAGGCTGTTACAGTTAAGTAGTTCCTGGAAATTGCATTCAGGAGTCCTGGAGTAATGGTTCATTGCGGCCAATGGCTGAATTATTCAGTTTGACAATTTTAAATGAAGTCATCAAGAGTTTAACCCGTATTTGGGGGGTGGGGAGGGGAAATCATCCTACTTTCATCTTATTGATTGATCAAAGTAACTATTGGTTGGCCATGGCAGATTGGGAGATAATTGGTGACCTTTGTGAGATGCTACTTAGAAGTACAGCAATGTCATGAGCAACATCTGCTAGGGCCACAATGGCAAACCTATGCCACAGGTGCCAGAGGTGGCACGCAGAGCCATATCTGCTGGCACACGAGCCATCAGCTCCAGCGCACATGTGCACGCTGGCCAGCTGATTTTTGGCATTCTGGAGCACGGGAGGGAGGTTACTTTCACCCTCCTGAGGCTCCGGAGGCTTTCCTGGAGCCTGGGGAGGGTGAAAACGCCCCCCCCCCGAGGAAATACCAAGTTCAGCTTGGAGGCGAGCAGTGTGGCACACATGGGGGGAGGAGCATGGGGAGGTTGTGCATGCATGTGCATGTAGGTGGGTGCTTTGCATTTTGGGTGCCAGCACAAATGTGTAATGCCATGCACATGCACCCCCATTTTTGGCACCCAATAACAAAAAGATTAGCCATCACTGTGCTAGGCTTTTAAGAAAGTCAGAACTGGATGGAGCACACTTAGACGTGGTAACAGAGGAGAGAAAGCTGTAATAGCCAACCTGACATTGTAACTGGCCATCCTTTGAAAGGTTTTGTCACCAATAAAGGTGTTGTGGCCCGCCAGCAGCCAGCAGAGCTGGTGGCAAACTCAAACAGTGAGGAGGTTGAGGGAGAACAGGGGCCAGTCCTGGAGTCTGGGGAAGGCTCTGACGAGTGCTCTGCATCAAAGGCAGAGATGGGGCCAGGGCCATCTGACAGTTATCAGCTGCCCTCGGAGTTGGATATCAGTGGGGCAGAAGAACAGCTGGAGCCTGTTCCCAGTGTGCACATGCACAGAACTGCCAGGAGAAGGGAACAGCTAAGGAGCAAGGGCCGACTTGGGAGTAAAGGCACAGGTGAATGGCCCCTCCCATAGGGAATAAAGAGGAGCAAAAGGGGACGGGAGTTTGCAGGAGACAATTAGTTCAATTCATTGGAGTGAAGATTTGTTCCTGACTTCTTGTTGAGTATTGTTTGCTACAGAGTGACGTTTGGAAGATATTGGCCTGGCAACTCTCCGAGCCCAATAAAGGTCTATAGTTGTGAAATCTCATGAAAGACTGTTTGCCGGGACTTTGCTGGAAAGGAATTCCCTTTAACCTAAATAAAAGAGGTTTTATCGGGATGAGGAGTCTGCTTCGTGATCTTGGGAAGCCTAGGTCAGAACAGAAGGGAGCAGAGAAGCATGAGATGTATACTCTACAAAAGCACATTAAGTCAGGATTATTCAGCTAAAAGCACAGCCTTATGCGTGTTGACTTAGATATCAATCTCACCAACGGAATGAGATTTACTCTTAAGTAAGTGGCTGATGGCCACTTAAATTGGGATTTCCCCAAAACACTTTACCATTTCATCCAATAGTCAGCACGATGTGTGAAGCTTTGCAGGCACTGGTTCTACATGTTTAGTATAGAGCTCCTTTTTAAGCACCACTCTGAGAATATAAGTTATGAACTAAAGAGGGCATTGTTCAGAATTTTGTAAGAAGGCATTTATGTCTCACGGTTCTCACAAGTGGGACGGAGAGGCAGAGGCAGAGTTTATTGGCGTAGGAGAATTCTGAAGATCTGGCTGTCTTTCAGAGGCAACACGTGATTCAGAAAACCAGGAACATTCCCCTGGAATCTAGGATCTACATATGCCAACCTTATTTCTGGTTCAAGTCCCACTTTTCTGGTAACTCCCCGGTTACCATTATCCTTTTTAATACATTTCCATCTTCCTGGAAAGCTGGAATTCAGAATGACTTATACTACTGTAAAGTAAAACCTTCCTGGTTTTAGAACGAAAGCTATAATCCAGCCGTGGTTATTTAACATAGTTTTCCAGGTACAGAAGGGAGAACAGGCTCACCAGTGTTGGCAGCTACTAAAGTCGGAAACCTTTCATTGCCAACAGATCTCTTATTTAGGAATATCTGCCCAATGCACTGCAGAGCTTTTTCTAAGACTCATTTTTATGTTTTGCCTTTGCAGTTTTGAAGGGCAGTACAATTAGGTCCCCTTAAAAGAGCAAACCTCCCTTTGCCTCCTGGAAGAACACGCAGAATACAGAATAACAGAGTTGAAAGGGACTTTGGAGGTCTTCTAGTCCAACCCCCTGCTTAGGCAGGAAACCCTACAACACTTCAGACAAATGGTTATCCAACATCTTCTTTAAAACTTTCAGTGTTGGAGCATTCACAGCTTCTGGAGTCAAGTTGTTCCACTGATTCATTGTTCCGTCAGGAAATTACTCCTCAGTTCTAAGTTGCTTCTCTCATTGATTAGTTTCCACCCATTGCTGCTTCTCCTACCCTCATGAAACTTTAGCCCACCTATTCTTCAATGCCCTTTCTATAATGACTTGCACCCTACAGGGGTTGGCTTCACAAATTACAGCAATGGGTTCACTGCCTGGTTGATGGGTGGGCATGGCCATGCTGGAAATGGCCTAGTCAGCCTCCTGCACCATGGTGGAGGGGCATTTTTCACCCTCCCCTGGCTCCGGAGGCTTTCCTTGAGCCTCTGGGAAGGTGAAAACTGCTTCTCCCTGGCCCTCCAGAGGCCAAAAACAGGCCCATTTCCATACTTTTGGAACCCCCAGTAGGCCTGTTTTCACCCCTCCCCAAGCCTCCGGACAGGCCCTGCACTTACCTGGCATGACAAACAGTCCATGTGGAGACTCCTGGGAGGAGAGGGGTGGGTGGGGTGTGGCAGGGTGGGTGTGGCCAGCCAGAGATGGCATCTGAGGGTTCGCTGAACTGAGCAGAATCCTACCTAGAGGATCGTGCAAACCCATGCGAACCCCCAGCAGCCCACCCTGGAACCCTATCTTCACAATTTCACTTCCTGGTACACTTCTGAGGACAATGTCAATAGCTTCCTATCATCGACTTGGGAGTAAGGCCACAGGTGGATGATGAATGGCTCCTCAAATAGGAAATAAAAGAGGAGCAAAAGGGGAGTGGAGTTTGCAGGAGACAATTAGTTCACTTAATTGGTTCGTGACTCTCAGAGGCTCCTTGCCAAGTTTTGCAGATATCGGCCTATCAGCTCCCCAAGCCAGATAAGGTTTGTGGCTGTGAATCCTCCCTTGAAAGACTTTGCTGTATGTGAATGAGCAGAATTCACAGTAAATTAAGAAAAGGGATATTTGTTGGGGCCAGGAGTTAGCTTCATGCTCTTGGGAGGCCTCGGTCAGAACAATTGGTTCTTCTATTCTGCATTTGCCATCATACTCCAATTTAAGATTGGTTTGTGGCTCAGTCTTCTGTCTTATGAATGAGGCTAATTTGGGGGCTCTTGTTTACCTTTCTTTTAAAAAATTCTCAAATTATACAAAAAGTACTGACATCACTGAGTATCTTATTCCATTATTCCATCTCCCTTCTTTGAAAAGAAACCACAAAAAGTTATATTTCCTATGAACAATCTCTGCAGACATTTGAAAAGAGCATAGGAACCTGATGAAAGACGTCCCGACAGGTTAAGCACCAGATATCTTCCCACAAACCATCAACTTTTTGGTCCATGGCTCTTTAACGGACAGGTTTACTGTCCTATGGGATTTTTGAAAGACAGAGTCAGAGACACTTTAAGGAGAAGTCACTGACTTCATTCCAATGAAATGTATCAGGATTACAGCACTGGACCTCTTCAGCCAATTTGGGTATTGGCTATTGTCATGCGCGCTGGAGAATTCTGGGAATTATATTTCCAACATACCTGGATGTTAGACTGAGAAAGGGTGAGAGCAAAGATAAATGGTATGTTTTGGGCCAAGAATAAGAATGAAAACAGAATGAAATTAGCCTGGGTCAAAACCACAAAATTATTTCTGTTCACACCTTCTAGACAGACTGATCTATTATGAGTATACTTTTGGTAAAGAACATTTAGGGGGTTTTTCATTAGGCCTCTAACCTCAAATTTCTTAGGTTTTGCTGTGGAGCAGCCAAACCCAGCAAACTCTCTGGAGTTTTTCATAGGAAAAAAACAAAACCATCTTATGCATTTGACAGCAAAAAGAATACAATTTCACCAAACACAGCCAAAGCAATTCATTTCTTGGAAGGATTTAAGTTTGTCAGTCAGAAAGGTCAGCAGTTTGGCAGTTCAAATCCCTAGCGCCGCATAACGGAGTGAGCTCCCGTTATTTGTCCCAGCTTCTGCCAACCTAGCAGTTCAAAAGCATGTAAAAATACAAGTAGAAATATAGGAAGTGGGAAGGTAACAGCGTCCCAAGCACTTTCGGCGTTTAATCATGCTGGCCATATGACCACAGAGACGTCTTCTGACAGTGCTGGTTCTTCAGCTTTAAAACGGAGATGAGCACCGCCCCCTAGAGTTGGGAACAACTAGCACATATGTTCAAGGGGAACCTTTACCTTTAACTTTAATTTTAATGTTAGTTGTCGCTTTCGGGAGTGGGAGAGGACTTCCCACTTATTTCTCCTCTAATGTCATGTACTGTTAATTATAATGTATATTTTAACATTTCAATCAGGGATGGATTATTTTAATATTATTTTCTTCGTTTGCAAAATATCTGGGAATCAGAGTAATTCATCTCCTCATCAATCATCAGGGTTTTTTTTTCATATTAAACTGGTATGACCAAACAATATGAATTGCATAACTATAAATGTCACATACACCCTAGCTGCTATGAGGTCATTAGCTGATGAGGGACAGGAAAGCCATTCTGGAAAGGCAGATTGAAACTGACAATTGAGCCAAATTACTCTTTGATTTTAAATCATATTTAGTGGTAGCATAAGAAACTAAATCACATTTCTTGGGATTTAGATCTATGCCCTGTTCCATACTATTTGTTGGACAAATCCAGCAAAAGCATTACCTATTTTTGACCAGAGTTATTCAACCATGAAGGAAGATGAACAAACAGATGTGGCAATGCTCAGGTGAGATTTAAAGACCTAATGATGCAGCCCTCTAACCAGTCCATTTAACAACAGGGCTGATTGTTGTGTAGCTAAAATGGACTCATGTTTCAGAAGTCCGAAAAGTGGAAGGATACCCCCCTCGCCACACACCCACACACACAATTCAGTTCTGTGGATTAGTGGGACTGAATATACTGAACACAATTGGAATGTAGAATAACAAGGAAATACTAACTGGTTTGAACTTGAAACATCTCATTTCAGATTAAGGATGAGTCAGTTTATACATACATTTATTTATTTTTTAATTGTGGCACCCCATTTTAGTATTTTTACAAAACAGATTGCTGACAGAGATTGATTGGTTATATGTGATAAACAGTAATGAGATTCAAAACATTTTACTACCGGTTCTGTGGGTGTGGCTTGGTGGGCATGGCAGGAGAAGGATACTATAAAATCTCCATTTCGTCCCAATCAGCTGGGACTCGGCAGAGAATAGATGGTGGTGGGGCCAGTCAGATGTGATATTTACCAGTTTTCCGAACTACTCAAAATTTCTGTTACCTGTTCTCCAGAACTAGTCAGAACCTGCTAAATATCACCTCTGGTTATAAAGTTGGTGTTAATTCCTGGCAACCACACATTTTCTCCATGTTGATCTGCATCTAACCTGGTTATTTGCTTTTCCAACACTGCACAAATCACCACCATAACCAAATCTATTCACCTTCTTCTTGGTTGTCCTCTTCTATTCTTGGTCTTCCATGTTAACTGAGATCTGTCTGTCTCTCATTCTATCTATCTATCTATCTATCTATCTATCTATCTATCTATCTATCTATCTATCTATCTATCTTATCTATCTATCTATCTATCTATCTATCATCTATCTAGCTAGCTAGTTAGTTTGTTAGATGTTGTTATATATAAAAAACTATCTATACATACATATTGTACGTACATATATGCATACATCTGTATATACCATTTTATTCTGGTTTACCAAAATATAGAAAATGAAAGAAATGATTGTATAAGCAGCTCACAGGAAAACTTTTTAATATGAAGTTAATGCAATTGCATCAGTATTGCTATCTTTATTGATTCCTGACCTTTATAGCAGTATCTTCCATTCACTTTAATGGATTAACACTCTAATGTTTGCTGAGTAAATTGGCCAATCTATTATTCTTGCTGCTTGTTGATCGATCCTTCATGGGTCCTGGAATTAAGACAGTTCTCCACTAAGAATCAAGAAACAGTTTAATCCCCCTCCCTTTAAGGTCTAACACTGTCTACTGTAGAGAAGACACCAAGCCTCTGAGATTAAATTTATGAACTTATTTAATTACTTTTGAAATGGGGAAAAGAATTATAATTGAATAAGCAACTGGATGTTCTACTAGATGGATAGAAACTTAGAGAAGAACCTCCAGACAATCAGAAGGGTTGTAAAATGTATGCATGATTGAATGATGCCAGAAATTGGGTACAAAAAATATCTTGAAGCACGGAAGGACACGGGCTGGACATGCAAATATTGAGTGGTTTATTAGATAATGTTGATATCATCAGCTAGATGGTCATGTAGGATGATAAATACAGAAGAGTGGATATGTCTTGACTGCTGAGCTGTTGCACAAGCAAGAGAACCCAGCTGATTGTGTAAAGCTAATTGGGGTTGGACTTGAGTAGTATTTGGATGGAAAATATCAGGAAATATGTGTTACGCTAGACTGGGAAATTGGAAAAAAATGTACTAGAAAGTGATAATTTAAATAAATTGTTTTCATACTGTTGGCAAGAAAATTATTAATATGGATGCATCTATGAAGCTTCAAGCTAAGCTAAAAATGAGGAACCTCTACTTCTCAAGATTTCCTGAAATATAATGCCGCATAAGCAAATATGGCCAATGATACAGGATGCTAAAAATTACAAGTCAACAGCATCTGAAGGATCACAAGCTCCATATTTCTGGATTAGAATGGGAAATAATGTTTAGACCAAGGCTTCATAACTGAGGGGAGAAGTCAAGCAAGGAATTAGTTTGGAGTCATTAAGTAGGCATAAGAAGAAGGCAAGATCTGACACTTCCCCCTCCCAATGCTGTTGAAGCTTATCTAGTCTAGCCCAGATGCAGACTGGGAAGATTTTTGTGACATTAGGCACAAGCAATAAAGTAGCTAAGTGAACTTTTCACATTTAGATCTGGTTGTTTGTGCTATATATGTTCATTGTTTTTCCTGTTCAGCTAAGAAATTGGACAGGGGTGGGATAGGGCCATAATTCAATTCCATATATTTATTCAGTACACAATTTAGAAAAACATACTATAATTGGAAAGAGGGGTGGGAGATATTTTGACTAAGCTGCTTGATACAAGTAGCCTGAACAACTTTATCTGACCAACAGTTCATATCTCAAGGAAGCCCTAAGTTATCCTTCCCTGTGATTGTTTGTTTGTTTGTTTGTTTGTTTGATTGTGTATCATCAAGTTGTTGTCCACTCTTAGCTACCACATTGTTTTTATCCATGACAATTTGTTTCGAATTGGTCCTTCGGGTCTTCCAATGGTGCACTCATTGCCACTACAACAAAATCCATCCACCCTGTTTGCTGATTGTCCTCCTCTTTTCTTTCTTTCCACTTTTCCCAACATTAGAACCCTCTCCAGATCTTCACATAATGTTTGGAAGTAGGATTACTTGAGCATTGTCATCTGTGCCTTAAATGAGAATGCCGGGTTGGTGGATTTGATGATCCCTTTGTTTGTTTTCTTGGTTCTCTGTGGTATTCTCAGGGTTTTCTCCAACACCAAAGTTCCAAAGTGTCAATAGTCTTCCTATCCCGTTTCTTCAAAGTTCAACCTTCACTTCCACAAAGTGTCACAGAGAAGGTTACTATAGCTTTCATGGTTCTTTTTTTTTTTAATATAATTTTTTTTTATTTTTGTTACATAGACAACATATACACACAACAATAGAAAAAGAAAAACAAAAAGGAAAAAAGAAAAAAAAAGAAAAAAACACACCAAAGGGGGGGGAAACAAAGCCCATCATCACATACAGTATGTCGTTTGGTTACACGTGTTTTAACATTTATCATTCTTATACATTTATTATTTCATTTAATAGGTTATAATTTAGTATCGTTTCTTGTTCCCCTACCTGTGGCAATCCATCCCAACTACATTTCCCCCACACACGCACACCCCGTATCTCTCTGTTATATATTTAATACACACAACAATAAGATAAAAATGAGATAAAAGAAAAAAAGGGAAAAAAAGAAAAAAAGAAAAACATCATCACATACAGCATGTTGTTTGGTTACAAGTGTTTTAACATCCACATCCTCAAATAATATTTACCATCTCAGACTTTCCATCTAGTATAACTAAAAACCTCATTTTCGTTCTACAATATATATTCAGTTACCACTAGTATTATTTTTTTCCAGAAAATATACTTATGTTCATTATTATCCTTGTACTTCATACCTTCAAACAGAGATCTTATTCCTTCATGGTTCTTGTTTTTTATAGGCATGGAAACTTCGTGGCATTTTAAAATCAAAAAATCTGTTGTCATTAGTTTGTTTCTGTTTATATTTAATTTTAGTCCCGTTTTTATGCTCCTGGGCACTAGGAGACTTCCAAGTGCCCATTTTCCTTATGGCAAAAGAAGAAATCTCTTTCCCATCTCCCACTCCAAAACCAAAACACTCAGCCTGAATGTGCCAGGTCTCCAAAGCCTATCTCCAGCTTGGAGTGCTGGAACAATCTAAACCAGTGACCATCAGGGATTGTAGGAGGATTGCATGGTAATCTGTCTATTTGATCATTCATGTTTCAATCTTCCCCTTGCCTGTCCACAATTGTTTGGGCCATTTAAGGTACAGTACTCTTCTGGAATATAACCCTCTTTGTGATTGGTTTGAGAAAGAATATGAATAAGATAGAAAAGAAAGCAAGAGAGAGAAATAGAAACCCAGATGACACACTATTAAGGAGCCGAGGTGGCGCAGTGGTTAGGGTGCAGTACTGCAGGCCACTTTAGCTGACTGTGATCTGCAGTTCAGCGGTTCAAATCTCACCGGCTCAAGGTCGACTCAGCCTTCCATCCTTCCAAGGTGGGTGAAATGAGGACCCGGACTGTGGGGGCAAGTTGCTGACTCAATTTGCTAAAAAAATTGTAAACCGCTTAGAGAGGGCTGAAAGCCCTATGAAGCGGTATATAAGTCTAATAAATAAATGAAAAAGGGAAGAAGAGGGGGGAACTAGAAAAGTAGTAAGGTACCAATACATAAGTATATGTGGAAAGAATGAGACATAGGTAAAAAACAGATTGGAAAATATGACGAGGAAAAGGGAATGTAAAATGGCAGATATAAAGTCAGAAATGGGTTTGCTGGAATACCATCATGAAAATGTGCCAGGCGGAAGAGGAAAATAGGTAACCACAACAATAGAAGAGGAAAGGAAGAGAGGAAGAGGAGAAGAGAGAAAGGAGAGGGAAAGAAGAAAGAGGAAAGGAGAGGAAGATTGGGAGGGATAGGAAGAGGAGGAGAGAGGGCATGAAGGGGAAGAGGTAGAGAGGAGTAGACGAGAGGAAGGGGAAGAAGGAAAAGGAAAGGAGAGGAGGAAAGAAGAAAGTAGAGAAGGGAGGAAGGGAGGGAGAAAAGGAAAGGACAGAAGAGTAGGATGGCGGTAAAAGTAGGTGTATGGGATGTTAAGCAAAGCAGTCCCGATCATATATTTTAATTTTTTTAATATGGAAAAATGAATGTTTAAAAGTGTTAAAATGTGATATTAATCTATGAGAAGGTATACTTGTAAATGTGTGTATGAGTAAAAATAAACATCATAAAAATGGAATATAACCCTCTTCAAACACACATATGTAGAACAGAATACGTTTTGTCAGATAGATAAATTTGTTGGTTTAGCCATCTTTGAAAACTGAGCGTATCCTCAGCCCCAGCCTTATCATTAAGATGAAAATATGGCAGATATTTTGACAGACTCATGATTTTTGATGAAGGTGGAGCCAAATAGATTTATTTATTTGTCAACAACTACAAGGAAACAAGTATGAAAACCAGTGATGGGTTTCAAAATTTTTTAGAACCTCTTCTGTAGGTGTGGCCTTCTTTGTGGGAGTGGCTTGCTGGCCATGTGACTGAGTGGGAGTGGCTTGGCAGTCATGTGACTGTGTGGGTGTGGCCAACTTATAAAATGTGGTAAAACTCACTTAACAACGCTCTTGCTTAGCAACCAAAATGTTGGCTCAGAAACTCTGGCATTTGAAGCACGCAAGTCTTAAAGCTGTCAAGTTACGAGACCCTTGCACCCCTAACCCTTTAGAAAACAAACCGAAGGGGTGTTCAGACTTGACAGCTTTAAAACTTGTGGACCTCAAATCCCAGAATTCCTCCTCTTGCTCTTCATCTTGATGATGTGAAGACGGGCAGGGAAAGGGAGCTGGAACCGGTTCTAAATGGCACTGTAGATTTGTGGAACCTCTTCTATAGAAGAGGTTAGAACTGGCAGGAACCCATCCCTGATGAAAACACATGAAAAAATGACACAAATAAATGGATAGAAATAAGCAAAACATAGCCATAAACACATAAAAAGAGTGCATATAAATGGGGATAGTAGGAGAGGGATGGTAGGCACACTGGTGCGCTTATGCACGTCCCCTTAGGGACCTCTTAAGAAATGTGTAAGGTCCATGGTAGACAGCTTAAGGTAAAAAGTATGGGAATTAGAAGGATCAGGTAGGGTGTTCCACACATTTACTACTCTATTGCTGAAATCATTTTTCCTACAATTAAGATTAGAACAGATTACAATTAGTTTGTATCTATTGATAGCCCTTGTGCTATTGCAGTTGAAGTAAAAGTAGCCATTAACAGGTAGATTGCTACTGGGGAGTATCAAATTTTATGTCGACACAGTTTTCTGCTGGCTCAGTACCGTAACTAATGAAAACATTTCAACTGGGTTATGATGAAGAGCCCTCATGCCACCAAAGTGTGTTAACTGATATTGTATGCCACAAAATGTATGCCCACTGCCGATGGATAGCTAGTATTGCTGCAATAGATGATGAAGGAGTTCAGGCATACCTTGCTGGTCACATCAGTTTCCAAAGTGTTGGGCAATATGTAAGGAGCAGATAAGGTTTTGGAAGGCCGCCTAAATTTCCAGCATGATGTCATTTAGGAGGTACTGAATAGCTGGACAATGGATTGTCAATGGATTTGAAGCTGAGAAGACAAGAAGGAATTTAGAAGTGAAAAAGGAACTAGAAGTACATTTCAAAAATGTCTCCAGTTGCATTCTCAGGTTTACACCACAATAAAAAGTGTAGAGCTTCATCTGAAAACATAACGCAGAAAAAATTAAATATTTTGGTTGCTTATTTGTTTGTAAGACTTGTGTGCCACCTATGTCTCCCTGTTATTTTTGCGCTACTGATCATTGTTCAGTTCTTGCCCTATAAGGCATCAATGCAGGCTTCATCTAAACTAGCATTTTGTACTTTGCTGTACTCCAGATCAGAAGTCAACAAGCTGTGGCTCTGGAGCCGCATGTGGCTCTTTCATCCCTCTACTGTGGCTCCCTGTTGCCGATCGGCTCTACAATTGATAGGGCTTTTGGTTAGGACAGTTAGAGGAAAAAGGATGCCACACTAGGAGAAGACTCTATGGTGGGGGAACCGGACTTTCGGTCGGTTCCAGAATTGAAGAGGGGGAGCTTCCAGTTAGGATCTTTGTGGTTCTTTGAGTGTTTAAGGTTGCTGATCCCTGCTCCAGGTGTACTGAAATTGCTACTGCAAGAATTGTCATCCAGTTTTGTTTTGTTTTCAAAAGAGTTCTCAAAGAAGCCTAAGGTTATCTGGAAGTCTTTCAGCTGGAATACTGTGATGACAAGATCAATGGTGACCTCTTAAAAATTGCCACCAATTGACCTCCTTGTTATTTGCACAATACTTTGCCACAGCATTTTTCTACAGGAAAGTATTGGGTGCATTCATGGGCGTCTTGTGCACTGCAATCATTTTTATTTTGCAAATCCTCAGGAACTGTTTCAAGTAACCTGCCTGCATTTTAAATAGCTCTCCGTTTTGAAATGCTTTACAACACCCCAAGAGTCAATCAATGCACTAATAACTAATAATAATTGAAAAAGTAGAACACAACCGTACTTTACAGCAATTATATTCTTGTAATGTGGTATTTTTTTCAACTTGGGAAATTCTCAGTATTTGCAATAGAGTTGTGAAGTTGCCAAGATACTATCCCATGATCTGTGTAAAAGCAGCTGTGAGATGTTGGTGTGAAGTTTATGGGGCTAAATATCCATAGGAGATTCTCAATTGTCCCAGTCAGGATAGTTTCAAAGGAGCTTTTGCCAAAAGGCAACTGGACTTTCTTGGATTTGGTTTGGTTTGGTTTGGTTTTTTAGCTTCGATTGGGAGGAAAGAAAGCTTAGGACATGGAAGATAATATAGGTAAGAGATCAAATCAAAGGGAAATAAATTTTCTGCTAGCTCTGCATAGCTGTAGGGCTTCTACTAAAATGTGGCTCATCTGTGGACATATCACAGATGAGCCATAAAAACATAGCTCAAGCACCCAACAAAGATGATAGCATGGGATCCTAATGGCAAGAAAGGATCTAGGATACAAATACCAATACTGTATGAACGTACACTAGATTGCATCCTCTGTTTAGTTAAAGTTGATGGTGTAGAGCAGGATTTCTCAAACATTTTAGTCTTAGGATTTCCTTGCCTTCTTATAAACTCTTTATGACCGCAACAAGCTTTGGTTATATAGGCTACAAAAATAAAGGTAAAGGTTTCCCTATTTCTGACTCTAGGGCAGGGCTGTCAAACTCCCGGCCTGTGGGCCAGATGTATCACATGCTGGCCATGCTGATACCCAATTTAGTGAAGGAGAAAAAAGGTCATAATATGTCACTTGATGACGCCCTGAAGACTCGAGTTGGACACCCCTGTTCTAGGATATGGTGCTTATTGTTTCTTGGCCAAGGGAGCCAAAATTGTCCAAAGACAATTTCCGTGGTCATGTGGCCAGCTGCAAATGTAAAGTAGATACATAAATACCACTTCAGTGGGAAGGTAACAGCATTCCATGTGCCTTTGGCACACAGCCAGATAACCACGGAAATGATGTAGGCTATAACTACCAATATTACTATAGTAGAAAGAGATTTTTAAATATGCATAGATTTTAGTTTGCAAACCTCTTGACAGTGACCTAGGGACCCCCAGGGGATCTCCAGACCACACTGACAACCATTGGTGTAGACTGTTAAGGTTCCTGTTTTGACTAGTGTGAACTTGTGCTTCAACATCTTCCACAACATGCAGGACAGAGAGATCAGATGATTCAGAGTAAGAGGAGAAGCGATTATCTAAAGAGTATCAAACTGTATTTCACAGCTCTGAATCACAAACCATCCTTTTAACTGCTTCCAATTAATCTATCCACATGTACTTATTTGGTATTGGCACAGTAAGGTACAGTTATACTATACTGCAAGGGTGGGTTCCGGCAGTCACTACTGCCGGTTAGCTCATGGGCCATGTGCATTCATGCACTTGATGTGTGCTGTGCGTGCATGCGCAGTGCAATAAAAATTGCTCTGCACATACACAGAAGCAAAAAACAAGATGGCGGTGCCTATGGAGCCAACGGGAGATCCGGGTTTGGGGATGTGGCAGTCCTGTGTTGTTGCCGGTTCTAGCAACCAAGGCCGCCAAACCACTACCGGTTCAGCCAAACCAATGGAACAGAAGTTGCCTTCAGAAGTTGTGGGAGCTTCATCCTTGGAAGCTTTCAAGAAGAGACTGGACTGCCGTCTGTCAGAAATGGTGTAGGGTCTCCTGCATGGGCTTGAGGGAGGGTTGGACTAGATGACTTACAAGGTCCCTTCCAACTCTGTTAATTTGTAATTTAAACTTTGTTTTACTACCAGCATAATAAAATTTGGCAACATCCGAAAAGGGTGTCCCTTTGATCAGTTGTCAGAATTTACATATAGAAACTATCAGAGTGACTTGGGTATATACCAGGTGAGGGGAAATAAAATGGATTCTATTATCTGTATAAAAGCAGCACTGCAATAAATGCAGCCAATAGATTCTACGGTTCCTATAGACGTGAACCTAGTCGAGCAGTATATGGAATTTCTTTGTATCTACCTTCCAAAATGGCTGAAAGAATAGCATTAAACTGAGTGAGTGTTAAAGTCCTTCTCAGCTTGGAGATGGTACTATTGCTTTAAGTATCTCACTGATTCATTGGCTGCTCAGGAAGTACAACCTGGTCTTTTTGACATTTCACGTAATTCAGATCTATATCCTGCTGTACTGAAATGTGCTCTGTTCTGTTTTTCTGTAATACGTTGGGTAAATCTGGATTGTTATAAATGAAGATTGATTGAGATGTTGTGGAAACTTCATGACATAAAGCAAGGGTGCTGTTGAATTTGGAATATCAACTATGTCCGTATTTTTCTTTTCTTTCAGGTCCCCCCGTAAGTACCAAAGCTTTTGACTCTGCTATGAAGAACGCATCTGCTGGTAAAGTGAATGGGCCCTGGGCCAAGGGAGAGAACAGTTTTTAAATGAGGAAGCCAAAAAACCCCTAAATTAATCATTTGCTGCCATTTAGATTCACAAATGCTTCTTTTCCTTTTCAAGCAGATAGCAATCTATTCCATGATGGGAAGTAAAGAAGCATTTGACTTCTATGAGGTCAACTAGGGCTAATGAGTTGAGAGCTCAGAAACAAACATTTTATACTTGTGTGTTCAAAAGAACAAACATTTCAGAATCTACTATCTCAACTTTGTTATTGCCTAAGTAGATTGTGCTTGAGTTAATGCTGTCAAACTGTAGTGATATTGAGTGTTATAGGACTGGGATGAAGTACTGTATTTTTTGGAGTATAAGACGCTCCGAAGTATAAGACACACCTAGCTTTTCGGGAGGAAAACAAGGGGGGGAGAGTCTGCCTCCACAATTTGCCTCCTTGCATTAAACAGCAAACAGTACAGATGATATACACTGTTTGTGGTGTTACATTTCAGACTATACTTGTACAAATGCTGTTAAAATTGAGGTGGCTTTCTGGAAGTATATGTTATTCTCTGCTATTTAAAAGAAGATACAATAGCACTGGGCCTCTTCAGATCAAGTATTTATTTTAAAAAGCTTCTTTTTAAATGTTGTTGTCCAGAACAATAATAAAGCAGTCTTTAAAAAATAAATCTAATAATTTGAACATTCTATAGGTATTTATAGTTATTGACTTACCTCCTTGCAGCAAACAGCAAACAGCCTGTTTCTGTTTAGCCTGATTAGAAGGGGGAAAAGCTGCCTCTGCCTCCCAGCAATTTGCCTCCTTGCAGCAAACAGCAAGTTTCACTTTCAGTTTAAGCACTGAGCTCCAGATGATGAGCTGTTTCAGGCTGCAGGGATTGCCATAACCTATTGCTGCCTCTGCAAGCCCCATTTTCTCTGTTTGCTGCAAGGAGATAAATTGCTGGCAGGCAGAGGCCATGAGGTGGGCGGGGCTACATTTGTTGTATAAGACACACCCAAATTTTCACCCTCTTTTAGGGGGGAAAAAGGTGTGTCTTATCCTCCCAAAAGACGGTATTCTGTTGTTAACATGAGAGTTTGTTAAACGTGGTTACTCATACAGCCACTTGTATGGCTCCTTAATGCCAGTGCTAAATGTATGCCTGGCAGGAGATGTTGACAACATGCATACGGGTAGTCCTCGACTTACCACCATTCATTTAATGACTGTTCAAAGTTACAAAACAGACATGACCATTTTTCACACTTATGACCATAGCAGCATCTCCATGGGCAGGTAATCAAAATTACTTAGCAACTGGCTGTCAACCCTGCAGCCATCTTCGAGCATCTTCAGAGTTACCACAGCGAGGCTCACTGGAGCTGTGGGAAAGGGAGAGGGGAGTAGAGATAGCTGAGGAGAATACATAGCCAAAATAACATTATTTCTCCTGGGAACCAAGGACACATTCACCAGCACCTGGTGGGGCGTGGATGGGAGGCATTCTGGATGGGGAGAGAGACCTGATTGGGGCATGTGATGGTTGTATGGAATTGTTGTGGCCTGCCAGCGGCCAGTGGAGCTGGTGGCAGACTCAGACAGTGAGGAGGTTGGGGAGGAACATGGGCCAGTCCTGGAGTCTGGGAGTGTTCTGCATCAGAGGCAGAGATGGGGTCAGGGCCATCCGACAGTTATCAGCTGCCTTCGGAGTTGGACATCAGTGAGGCAGAAGAACAGCTGGAGCCTGTTCCCAATGTGCGCATGTACAGAGATGGCAGGAGAAAGGAACAGTTAAGGAACAAGGGCTGACTCAGGAGTAAAGGCACAGGTGGACAGTAAATGGCCCCTTCCATTGGGGAGGAGTGAAAGGGGAGGTGAGTTTGCAGGAGACAATTAGTTCGCTTAATTAGTGTGAAGATTTGTTCACAACTCTCAGAGACTCCTTGCTAAGTATTTTCTTGCACAGCATTGCGTTTGGAAGATATCGGACTGGCAGCTCTCCGAGCCTGATAAGTCTGTGGTTGTAAAATTCACCCTTGACAGACTGTTTGCCAGGACTTTGCTGGATGTGAATGAGAGGAATTCACATTAGCTTAATAAAAAGGGGTTTGTCTGCCTCGTGATTTGGTGAAGCCTAGGTCAGAACAGTAATGTGGGGAAGAACTTTGGATTTTGAACTGGGTGGGGAAAAACTGGGGACTTCAGATTCTGGTTTTCATCAGCTGTGCCAAGATGACATGCTTAATAAATCTATACTTCGAAAGAATATGCCTGCCTTGGAGTTTTGATTCTGTTGGGTGTGTTACTTGGAACCATGACACTGGTATATATTTATGACAATTTAGTGCAAAAGGTCATGTGCTCCAGGGGTGGGATCCTGCAGGCACTACTGCCAGTTCGCTCATGTGCACTCAAGTGTGCTTGATGCACATTGCATGTGCAGTACAATTCAAACTGCTCTGCACATGTGCAGAAGCAAAAAACAAGAGAACCGGTTCAGGGGTGTGGCAGGCCTGGATCGCTGACAGTTCCAGTGTGTCTTATACTCCAAAAAATACAGTAGTTTGAAAGTAGCTTAGACAGGGACCTCCCTACTTCATGGAATAGAGAAACAATAGAAACAAAGGGCGGTACAACACAGTCAGACTTGCAAGAGTCAATTAAAATAACTTTAGCCTTCCAGTGGGGTTGACTTCTTGGCCTGGTTCACTTAGTGGGGCTGACATTATGTAGCAGAGAATGAGCTTTTCAAAACAAAAGAAAGACTGGAGAAAGAATGACAGCATAGTAAGCATGATGGAGATCTAGGATGAATGGCAGTTGGAGATTGACAGGACATTAAACTAAGAAAAAAATAGCAGCAGTGAGATAGGATGGAAAAAGAACGAAGGGAATATAGCAATAGCAATAGCAGTAGACTTATATACCGCTTCATAGGCCTTCCAGGCCTCTCTAAGCGGTTTACAGAGAGTCAGCATATTGCCCCCAACAATCTGGGTCCTCATTTTACCCACCTCGGAAGGATGGAAGGCTGAGTCAACCCTGAGCCGGTGAGATTTGAACCGCTGACCTGCTGATCTAGCAGTAGCCTGCAGTGCTGCATTTAACCACTGCGCCACCTTACATCAATGGGAAACATTGATGTATCTATTGAAGAGAGACTTAGTGAAAGCTAGGATGTTGGACTATATATCAGGTGACTTCTTGGTTAATAAACTTATTCACAAGTTTTAAATCATGGATTTGTCTTAGTCCAGCTGGATTCTAGGAGTAACATGTCATCCAAGCCTTTGGCTTTTACACATAGCTTTCAAATAAAATAAAATAAAGACTTCTATTGCCCTCTATAATTTAGTAGATGGTAGCTGCAGGTTATCTGGGGAAATATTAAATGAAGTGTAGTATTTCCTAAACAGTATGATGACTTGATGCAAATGTGAATCACTCCTAGGATAAAAATGAATTATAACATACTGGTTTGTGGGAAGGGAGACTACTGGAAGTCTGGATGTTTTATTGTTGCAGGTTATTTCACGTTGTGGGCTTTTGGCCATAGCAAAATATTTGTTCCGCCACTTGTCCTCTCTAAACCCAAGTATGAACATCAGGATATATCAAACTGTCTGTACAGAATTAGATTAGCCATCAAACTAGCTTAGCATTTTCTACTTTAACTGGGAATAGTTTGGCTGAACCAACCTGGCAACTTTACTTCCTCTAAATCAGGGGTCAACAGCCTGTGACTCTAGAGCCGGTCAGCTCCACAATTGTTAGGGCTTTGGTTAGGACAGGTAGAAGAAAAAGGATACCATGCTAGGAGGAGACTATGGTGGGGAAACCGGACGTCCGGTCAGCAGAGGAAAAAGGATGCTGTGCTAGGAGGAGACTCTATGGTGGGGGAACCAGACTTCCAGTCGGCAGAAGAAAAAGGACGCCGCAGTAGGAGGAGACTCTATCATGGGGGAACTGGACTTCTGGTTGGCTCCAGAATTGAAATTGGTTGGGACCTTTATGGCTCTTTGAGTGTTTAAGGTTGCCGATCCCTGCTCTAAATGCTCAACTAGAAATGCCAATGAACAATGAACAAATACCATTGTGGCATTCTTGAAGTCCAAAATCAAACTCAGTAATTGTTTCACTAGTCAGATCCATTGTTCTTCGTGCCATCACCTCCTTTGTTCTGTGTCTGTGGGTTTTTTTCAGGGTCCCACAGGAAGACCTGGCCTTCCGGTAAATCTCCCCTTTTCTTTTTGTATTTTTCTTTGCTTCCTTTCTTGACACCTGCAATCTATACTACAGGCTTACAGTACAAGTTATAAAGAGAGAGCAAGATTTAGGATGAGGGTTTTAAAACTGAGTTGTAAAGAGGGCTAAGATTTAGAAATTGGGCTTGCTATCAGACAATGATTTCCACAATATGACGTTCTGCCATTGCATTAGCTTTCTTCTTTCAAAGAAATGACTTTCCTAAGAACTTACAGTATATTGCTCAAGGTATTTCCTGCCCTGTCCCACTTCTGGTTTTGGTTCTCCACTCTGGCCCCACAACAGAAAGGGCACATTCATAAAAAGAATATACATCTGAGAATATTGCAAGTCAGACAAGAGTTAGCCAAAGAATTTTCGTTTTTCAGCATTTCCAGATTTATCTCGTGAATTATTGCAAGCCTGGTCAAATATTATTTCGGATATGGAAATGATTTGCGGATTCTTTGGAACAAATCGTATCCTGAGGGAATATAAACTTCATGATACCAGAGTATAAATAAATCTCGGCGAACTAGGATGATCCATATGGAGAATAAATAAATGATCAGGCAGTATTTTAATTAGGACTAACCGAATATATACAGATTGGGGGGGGGGGCAACCTTTTGTATTAGCTGCATTCCATCATGCCTCCCCTGCCTATTCAAAAGGAGATGAAGGGAGAAAATTTGGCTTGAAGTACATAGGGACAAAATGTCAAAATACCGGAGAAGAAGAGACATGGACTGAAATGGGTTAGACTGTACTAGACAGCAAACAGATTAAATCTGTTTTGTCTAAGTGGTAAAGAGATGCCTGTTAATTAGATATTAAGTGGTCTGGGTTATTTTTATTTCAGTTCCTTAGGTCACAAAATTCCATGAACAAAAAAAACGTCCGATATTAAGATGGGTTTAGCCCAAACCAAACCACAGGAAAATTGTTATGAGGCAAGAGGCCAGCCTCCCTATTTGAACATTAGCATCCTAGCAACCTATCCATCATACTTATGGGAAAGAAGCTGCCTTGAATTGATCAGTCTTTCATTTACATCTGAGCCTCTAGCCCGGGGGTGTGTGTGTCAAACTCGATTTCATTGAAGGCCATATCAGGGCTGTGTTTGACCTCGGGGGACTGGGAGGGTGTGGCCAGGGTAAGCGTGGCCAGCTCGATGTCATTTGTGTCAGGAGTGCCTGTGGTGGCCCGAGCGCTCTGCCAGTAAAAACGGAGCTCTGTTTTCGCTGGCAGAGAGCTGTAGGAGGCCATTGCAACTGAAAATGGAGCCTGGGAGGGCTGCAGGAGGCCATTATAGCTGAAAACGGAGCCTGGGAGGGCTGCAAGAGGCCGTTGTAGCTGAAAACGGAGCCTGGGAGGGTTGCAGGAGGCCTTCGCTAGCTCCATTTTCTTTGGCAGAGGCACCAAGGGACAGTCCTTTGCTGTTTCCAGGGCAGCCCCGCGGGCCAGAGCACCCTGTGGTCCGGATCTGGCTGCGGACCTTGAGTTTGACACTCTTGCTCTAGCCTATCAGATATACAGTATTTTATTACAGCTGATCTTATCAGGGATCACTGATCACAATGGGCGAGATTGATAGGAATTATAGTTTAATAATATCTGGAGGTTCACGTATTCCCCATTTTTGAGTTTTGCAGACATGAGAACACATTGAGTGCAAATCCAAATTTAGCATCTTAGAGGAGTTCTGCCCCTAAGTGCCCTTCCTTGTGTGAGGTACTTGGAGGTCAGACTGTTGGGAAATTGGAGACTTGAGTCTTTGTACTTTTTTTGTTCACTTTCTACCCGTGGCAAAAGGCCAACGTTGATTCTTCAGAACACTACAGTACAAAAACCAGATACATAAAAGTCAGAGAAATTATACAGACTGGCTTTTTTTCTGTCCGCTTTCATGCTCTGCTAGCTTTCCATAGAGGAACAAAGGACCTATGTTTTGTTTCAGCATAGGCAACTTCCACAGTTGATGTGGAACTGAAGAATCTGAATATCCTACATCGAGGGTGTCAAACTCAGTTTCATTGAGGGCTACATCAGGGTTGTGTTTGACCTCTGGGGGCCAGAGTTGGCCACTCAATGTCACTTGTTTCAGGGGCACCTATGGTAGCCCGAGTGCTCTGCCAAAGAAAACCGACTCCCAAGCTCCGTTTTCGCCTGCAACAGTTTTCTGCAACCTTCTGCCAGCGAAAATGGAGCTCAGGAGGGCTGCCTGCAGTCCTTGTGAGCTCCGTTTGCAGCTGCAACAGCCTCCTGCAACCCTCTGATAGCAAAAACAGAGTTTAACAGGTCTGCCCATGGCCCATGTGCCTCTTTTTTCAGTGGCAGAGGCATTGCGGGCCCATCCTTTGCTGTTTCCAGGGTGGCCCCACAGGCTAAATCTAAGCACCCCGCAGGCGGGATCCAGCCCCCGGGCCTTGAGTTTGACACCCCTGTCCGATATAGTAAGGAGAAAATAAAACCATATGGACAGTTTGATTCATATCTTTAGATAAAATATATGATTTCTGAAGACTAACCAGCAAGTAAATAACACAAACCCAAAGTATATTTCCTAAAACCTTAAGGATGGAAAGCAAAATAGAGATCTTTTTATTTTGTATACTATTTGGCTGTCTGGTGATAAACATTATATAAACATGATACGGTAGATCACCAGACAGCCGATGCTGTTATTCTAGGAAATATGTAGCATTTTACCGTAGGGTCATATCTCTTACTCATAAATGAATGTATTTCTTGCTATCATGTTTATAATCACTCTTCTCTCATAAGAATGCATTGCTTATTCTTAATGCTTTAATTAAGGATGCAGGTATCGTTCGATTCCATTTGAACCCAACATGTATACGAGATGCAGAAAATTGTCTCTGATCTCATCTCATTCATCCCTTCCTTCCTTCCTTCCTTCCTTCCTTCCTCCTTCCTTCCTTCATCCCTTCCTTCCTTCTTTTCTTCCTTCCTTCCTCCTTTCCCCTGGCATGCTTGTAAGTCTTATGGTTACAAAAATTTGCTTGATTGAATGTTGGCAGAGTTTCCTGAAAAAACCCCATGTGGTTTGTTATATAAATATCTGATCCACATAACAATATTCCAGTCCAATCTCTAAATATTTAGATTTACTAGAAAGACTAAGAACAAGTCTGTAACCCTCTGACTTACGAATATGTACATGATTTTATCCAGATGTTTGGTGAATAAGCATCTTCCAGTGTTGCAGCCTGTGAATGCAATAATAAGAGATGATTGAAAAGGCATTGGATACTATTATTGGATAATAGTATTGTTGTTATTATTAAACATGTTATTCTAATGCATTCAGTAATGATCCAAATTATGTCAGGAAAAGGAAAATAAATAATACATAAATTAGAATAAAAAGAGAAAAACTGAAAAAAATACAATGTAGAAACTTGCATTGTTATACAAATAGTTTTCAGTTGTACCAATACACACATATTTACTGTGCTGGACCATGAAAGTTGATAAACAGTTCAGTGGTCTTCCAAACACATACTCCTATGGATAAAATCCAAAGTAATTAATGTCATTGTCTAAATGTTCATATTTGAATGAATTCGTGTCATATTTTTTTTAAATCGTTGCATGTGGTCAATTGCCAATTATCCTCTGATTTTGTGTTAATTGTTAGGGAGACAAAGGTGCCATGGGAATCCGTGGACAACCGGTAAGTCTTAAGTCACTTACATTTATCTGTCAACACTGCTTCCAAATCTGCTGCTACTAAACTGATCTACATACATGTGACAGAGAAAATGTCAGTTACTGGATCTATGTCTACTCAGAAATAATCCAATAATAATGCCAGGTCTGTCACTATCTGTTGTTTGAGTTTATGAGAGTTATTCTCTTTAAGTATAATACATCTTGCTGTCAAATATATCCCCAAATACTTAACCTTATTCGTGACCTGTATCTTCAAAGCTTCCGCCAATTCTTCCTTTTGTCTTACTAACATATTCTTTGTCAAAACCTTCGTTTTTATCTTTATTTATTTTCAGGCCTGCTACTTTTCCATATTCCTTTATCTTTTCTATCAATTTAAGTGCTGTTTCTAATGGGTCTTCTAAGATGAAAACCAGGTCATCTGCGAATGCTTGCAGGGGAACTCAAATTTTATAGAGGTTATTAACCCACCACGCATCTACCTTCACTGGGAAATAAGAAAATTGATATTTTTCATCTGTCTATTTTTATCCTGCTTCTTCTAATGAAGGTTTCTAACTTTCAGGGCAGTAAACAATGTACTTTATTATTGTAGGCCTGAACCTTTTCTTCAGATTCCTGAACACCACACACAAGAATATGGAAGCTAAAGGGACACACACACACACATCTCCTTTTATTGGGGCAATTAAATATTGTTTTATATAAAGCTGGCCCGACTGAGGGGAGCGATTTCTACTCACAATAGGGGAAAAATGTTTTTAGATATGTAGGATAATAAAGATACCCAAAAGCATACAACCACTTCAGATAAAATGAGATGTTGTTCCTAATGGGAACTTTCCGGAAAAGTAATTCTAAACCTACTAGGAACATTAAAATATGATAGATATATATGAGGGGAGGCAGTTTTTAAATGAACTTTGCTCTAAGATTATAGAGCAACAAGTGCAGGAATCTTTTGGTAGTTCTCTCTTTGAGAAATTCAATTCCCAACCCAATTTGGACGCCTTGAAGTTTTTCATGAGTTTTGCTTAAGCAGGAGACTTTCCTGCTCCCCATTGATTTACTTTGAGGTTACTATGGATACATAAATACCTAACAGAAATGGCTGGTGTCCCACTAACACCACTAGTGGGTGCCAAGTCACCATTTTCCTTGGGAGTGCTATAATTATAGTACTTTTATCCAGTGTTGTCCTCTTGGACACTAAAATGCCCACACTTAAAGGGGAATTTAATAATGGCATTATTTTTCATTCCTCAAAAGAATTTCTTGATTAACAAGAATCAGAACCATAATAATTAAGCAACACCATCTTCAATATAGCAACTTGTTCTTGAGAATAGAAGGGCCAGAGATACTTGTCAGATTTCTACCAGTTTTTGCATTAGTGGCTTATAAAATGAGATTTAGACAAATCTAGCTAACTTTCTAAACTTCTTGCTAACATCTCTATATGTTTTGCCATCCTAGTATATTCCTAACAGTTATATTATACGTGGCACGACAAAACCGCGGTCCACTAAAGCGCGCCCGATTAAAGCGCGTCGCTGACGTCATTAGCAGCGCGACAACAACGACCGTGGAGAAAAAAGGGCGCTTTAAAAAGCGCTTTTAAAGCAAGCCGATTCACGTAAAGGTAAGGGTTAGGTTTAGGGTTAGGGTTAGGGTTAGGTTAAGGGTTAGGGTTAGGTTTAGGGTTACGTTAAGCGTTAGGGTTAGGTTTAGGGTTAGGTTAAGGGTTAGCGTTAGGTTTAGCGTTAGGTTAAGGGTTAGGTTTAGGGTTAGATTTAGGGTTAGGTTAAGGGTTAGGTTTAGGGTTAGGTTTAGGGTTAGGTTTGGGGGGGTTAGGTTTAGTTTTACGCGTTAATTTTACCTTTACCGCTCACAGCGTGCTTTTTTCGTCGCGCTGTGATGACGTCAGGTACGCGGTTTTGTCGAGCACGCTTTAGACGACCGCGGTTTTGTGGTGGAACCAACACTATATCCTCTCATCTTCATAGTATTATGTGGACACATAGCACTCCATGATACAAAGCAGTCCCTGGCAGAGCTGGTATTCATTTACTTTCCTTACTGGTGTGCAAATGTGAGGGCACGCGTGGGCGCGCTCACTTTGCTCGCACACGCCCTATCCACGCATGCGCATGGCCTTTTGCGCATGCTCTTTGGCTTGAAAATGTCCCTTTATAGGACGATATAGAGAAGGGGCAGATGGGCAGGCCTACCCACAATTTCCACTACAGGTGAACCAGTCCAAACAGATTGAATACCATCTCTGGACTCTTGTCACTTTAATCTACAAGCAAACAATTATATGTACAAATAATCCCTTAGAAGCATTCCTAAGCATTAAACATGCTTTTTCTTCCACAATTTCTCTTTTGTTGTACAATCACATGCAATTTCAGTTTTTTGACAGAATAATATTGATAACATTTCTATGTCAACTGCAAAAGGCTACACTGCTTAGATCCACACATAAACTATTGCTGATATATTATGACACGCTAGCTTCTTGTTCCTGGGAAGAACTTGATGTATATGAAGGCCAATTACCAGCTGAAGAACTGCCAGTTGTGACTTCACACTGTTGTGACAGACAACAACAACAACATGATGACTTTAAGAGAACAGATGCACACACATATAAATTCAGTCATGTTACTTCTCCCTTCTAATGTAAAAATTTCAGGAACTACATTTCTTTTTCCCTATATAACTGCTTAATAAAAACTGCGAAAGCGAAGGTTAAAAAAAGAATTTGGGAAAGTGATTTAATTGCAAGAAATTCAAAAGCAGGGTCACACTTCACCATGCTTGTACGTGAACATTAAACCATGCATGTTTCAGTGTTCATCTCTTCTTTTCCATTTTTCCTTTTTGGCATGAGTGTGTATTTGTGCTTAGTGTGCCTTAACACTGACTCCTATGTTTTGTGTCTCTCTTTCTCTCCCCCCCTTCACCCTGTTGCATGTGGCTGCGACTGATATAATGGTGGCCCAGGGAGCCAAGGGTCAACCTGGAGAGAAGGTGAGTCAGCTTTTTCCAGTTAACCACTTCAGACGGGGTTTGTCAATAGCCGGGGACAATCAACATTAGACATATTGTCATTGCGAATTAAATTGCAGCACGTGAGACATCTACCAGGAGCTGAAAGAGATTGTCCTGAGAAGTAGACCTCTCCTTGGGCAATCAGATATTTGCCTGGTTTCCATTCTAATCTAGCCCAAAAACTATAAACAAGCAAGTAAGCGACATGCTGTTGGCTTAGGACCAAGGCAAAGGAAAGCGGTTATCTGTCCCCATGGGTGACATTCAATTTTTTTTCCCTACCGGTTCTGTGGGTGTGGCTTTGGGGGGGCTCCTGTGACTGAGTGGGCGTGGCCAAATCTATTTCAGTCACATCCATATCCACACACACTCACATCCCCACCACCAAGCCACACCCACAGAACCCTGTAGGAAAAAATGTGTGTATCAGCACAAGAAGGGTTTATAGTGAATGCTGTGGCAGAGAGAAGCCAAACATTTCTCCCTCCATTCAGAGCGGATCTGCTGCTCCCTTTATGGTCCCCCCGACCCCCTCGCTTCCAGGGGGTCGGGAGGCTGCAGCAGCTCCACTGTGAATGGAGGGAGAAACATTCAGATTGGGTGGGTGGTTCAAGCAGCTAGAAGGGGTGAGCAGCAAGCAGGCAACTGGGGAACCGGGGGGGGGATGGGCAGGGGACAACAAGGGGTGATTTTACCAGTTTGGCGAACTAATTCAAATCCTCCCTACCATTTTGCCCAAGCCGGTCCGATCCAGTCAAATCTCACCCCTGTCTGTCCCTGATTTTGATAAGCTAAGTTTAATGATCAGACCAGTTTAAAACATGAATGGGAGACCATCAGTAAAAGCGGTGGAGCTTCAATCACACCATCATGGTCACAATCTTTTTATTATTATTATTGTACAATTGTATCACAGCGACCAGTTGTTTCGCCGGATTTGGCATTGGTTACTAGTCGGGCCCCAGCCAGGGGCCTAGGACGTCATAACATATTTTCGTAATATGCGTGCAGATCCAAGCAGTGCGGCTTTTTGCATTTGACTGATGGTGATTTTGTCAATTTTTAACTGTTTTAAATGTAATTCCAGTGCTTTTGGAATAGCACCCAGTGTGCCAATTACCACTGGAATTACCACTGCTGGTTTGTGCCATAGTCGTTGAATTTCGATTTTTAAGTCCTGGTATCTTGCGATTTTTTCATGTTCCTTCTCGGCGACCCTGCTATCACCTGGTATTGCGATGTCTATGATTGTGACCTTATTTTTCTCAACCAGTGTGATGTCTGGTGTATTATGCGCCAGTATTTTGTCGGTTTGTATACTACTACTATTATTATTATTATTATTATTATTATTATTATTATTATTATTATTATTATTATACCCTGTAAACTTTCTTGGACTGTAGGCTAGTTAGAAAGACATTCCAGAAGTTGCAATTTGCATATTATTGCTATGTAAACAATATGGACTTGCCCACAAAAAAAATTGCCCTTTAATCAAAGGCCATTATTAACCACAAAGGCCAAATTATTTTACACAAATTAATGCATGCAAATAAAAAATAGACAGTTTTTTTTAAAAAAAATATTTTGTTGAAAAAGCCCAGAGATGATCTAAAGGTTCAGAAATTTTGATTTGTTTACTATAATTTATACTAACATTGCCAAAACTTCTTTGCACTGATAGTCAGGTAAACCCATCATTTGCAGCTGGTCTTATGGATACTTTCTGGAACTGTTTTCAGTTTCATGGCTAACAGCTGTGCTTGGAGTGTCTAGGAAAATGACACATGGAGATGTAGTTAACTCTACCAGCTGCATCTTAGACAGCCTCAGCTCAGCACAATTGGTTGAGTAAGGTTCACAGAATCCCAGATGCAAACTTTATTTTTCGTCAGCAAGGAAAGCCTCATCAAATAACTGAGGAAAGCAAATGAGAGAGGAGGACCTTAAAAATTTTTTTCCGATCCACAGTTGCATTTCTGTCACCACTATCCAGAATAAACTGTGTTTCTGTGCCTTCCCTATCACAGTTAAAACATTTTGCAATGAATAGCAAAAGCATCTTTCCTTCCATGAGGAGTAAGAACAAAGTAGTAGTTGGACATAGGGGACTTGATGGCTTTTAAGATCATACCATGAAATTTATTTCCCCATTAGACTTGAAATAGGTTGGCTCAGTGACAAAGACGCTGAGCTTGTCTATCAGAAAGGTTGACAGTTCAGTGGTTTGAATCCCTAGCGCCGCGTAACGGAGTGACCTCCCATTACTTGTCCCAGCTTCTGCCAACCTAGCAATTTGAAAGCATGTAAAAGTGCAAGTAGAAAAATAGGAACCACCTTTGGTGGGAAGGTAACAGCGCTCCATGCACCTTTGGTGTTTAGTCATGCCGGCCACATGACCACAGAGACGTCTTCGGACCGCACTGGCTCTTTGGCTTTGAAACGGAGATGAGCACTGCCCCCTAGAGTCGGGGATGACTAGCACATATGTGCAATGGGAACCTTTACCTTTACCTTACGTTGCCTTTTTACATAATCTGTTAAATTGCTTGATTTCTTTCATTTCACCAATTAGCTAACATAAACCAGCTTCCTTCTGGTTTGGGGCACTCCCCTAGTATTTGAACAAATGCAGCCTATAAAGTCTACCACCTGAAATAAAAATATCCTGAAATGAAGCTTTTTTTTTCAGAATGGTCAGCAAATATCCATTTGGTTAGGAAAATGCAAGTGCTGTCCAACTTTTTCCCCCCAAACTAGAACCATGTTATTTTTGTCCCTTTCTAAATATATGTGTATACAAAAATTTGGGTAACCTATGCAGGGATATCAAACTGGCAGCCCGTGGGCCAGATGTGTCACGTGCAGGCCATGCCAACCCCAGCTCCGCGAAGGGAAAAAAGTCACGATACATCACGTGACGGCAACGTGACACCGTGAGTTTGACACCCATTGTATAGAGCAAGGGTCTCCAACCTTGGCAACTTTATGACTTGTGGACTTCAACTCCCAGAATTCCCCAGCCAGCCAGCATAGGTGAGGAACTAGTTGGGAGTTGAGGCAGGGGTGAAATTCAGCAGGTTCTGGCCAGTTCTGGAGAACAGATAGCGGAAATTTTGAGTAGTTCAGAGAATTGGCAAATACCACCTCTGGCTGGCCCCGCCCCCATTTATTCTCTGCCTCCTGAGTCCCAGCTGATTGGGAGGAAATGGAGATTTTGCAATATCCTTCCCCTGGAGTGTGGAGGGAATGGAGATTTTAGAATATTCTTCCCCTGGAGTGGGGAGGGAATGGGGATTTTACAGAATTCTTCTCCTGGAGTGGCGAGGGTATGGGGATTTTGTAGTATCCTTCTCCAAGAGTGGGGAGGGAATGGGAATTTTACAGTATCCTTCCCCTGCCACACCCACCAAGCCATGCCCACAGAACCAGTAGTAAAAAAATGAATTTCACCACTGAGTTGAAGTCCTCAAGTCATAAAGTTGCCATGGTTGGAGATCCCTGCTATAGAATGTTTGTTGCCAATTCAGCGGTTTGAATCCCCAGCACCATGTAATGGTGTGAGCTCCCATTACTTGTCCCAGCTTCTGCCAACCTAGCAGTTTGAAAGCATGTAAAAATACAAGTAGAAAAATAGGGACTGCCTTTGGTGGGAAAGTAACAGCTTTCCGTGCACATTTGAGGTTTAGTCATGCCGGTCACATGACCACAGAGACGTCTTCGGACAACACTGGCTCTTTGTCTTTGAAACGGAGATTAGCACCATCCCATCAAGTTGGGAATGACTAGCACATACGTATGTGCGAGGTGAACCTTTACCTTGGGTTGCCTGGAGTCGGGAGGGAATGTGGATTTTACAGTATCCTTCCCCTGGAGTGGGGAGAGAATGGGGATTTTACAGTATCCTTCCCCTGCCATGCCCACCAAGTCACGACCACAGAACCAGTAGTGAAAAAAAAATTGAACTTCACTACTGAGTTGAAGTCCTCAAGTCATAAAGTTGCCACGGTTGGAAATCCCTGCTTTTATAGAGTGTTTCCATGTGAAGCATTTCCTATAAAAAGGCTCAGCCTCACTTGTGAATTTGTATTACTGGAATGTGGATAGGGGGTGAGGGCTCACATTATGGAAAGTTCCACGTTAATCCTCTTGCGTCTTCCTTTCTGCCATCATTTTCCCCCCTACAATAATCACTTCTGTTAATGGAGAGAAAAGGCAGAATAGTTGTACAATGTATTTGAGCTGCTAGCACAGAGCAACTTTTGTTGGGAAGTATATATACTCCCACCCTACCCTCACTGCAAATGTATACCTGTTCTGACCCAGCTCTCCAAACACGACAAACACTCTGAAGTTAAAGATTCCTCTATGAGGAACACCAGCAACCCTGGCAAAAAGTTTCTCTCTCAAGGCTGGCTAACAAGTCTGTCCGGCAGGGAGATGAATAGTTATCTGCCACATCTACTCATCTCCGCCCCCTGCCTTCTATTCCCAGAGCTAGGGTGGGGCTTCACTAGCAACAGTGGCTCTCCCTTCCCAAGGATCAGCCCATGGATTTCCCCTGCTCTCCTCTGCCTTCTGCGCATCCATGTGTCAGGCACTGGACCCAGCTGCTCCTCTTCCTCATCAGCCACCTCCAGACCTGGGGAGCTGTTGACTCCCCATCTGAGGGCTGACAGACGGCCCAGGCTCTGCCTCTGTCTCTCTCTCTCTCTCTCTGCCAGCTCCATTCCCTCTTCCCCCTCGGAGCTCCCAGGTTGCCTTGAGGCTGACCCTGACTCCCACGCCTCCTCCTCTGAGTCGGCTGCTGGAGGGGCCAGTGGCTGACAGGCCACAACAATACCATTTTGTCTCCTGTAACTTTGATTTTGTAATCAATGGTGAACAGTTGTGGCCCTTTGATTCTGCATTAACTTAAAAGTGTTCAAGTAAGCCCTTGTCACCAGAGAAATGTGTAAGGGTTAGGAATCCTAGGTAGACACGAAGTAGAAGAGGAAGGTAATGAGGCGAGCTGAGGTGGTGCAGTGGTTAAATGCAGCACTGCAGGCTACTTCAGCTGATTGCAGTTCTGCAGTTCGGCGGTTCAAATCTCACCGGCTCAGGGTTGACTCAGCCTTCCATCCTTCCGAGGTGGGTAAAATGAGGACCCGGATTGTTGTTGGGGGCAATATGCTGACTCTGTAAACCGCTTAGAGAGGGCTGAAAGCTCTATGAAGCGGTATATAAGTCTAACTGCTATTGCTATTGCTATTGCTATGATTAATAGATCTTAATCTGAAATTTGGAAAGCTTACGGGGTGCCCACAGCATGGAAAGCAAATACCAGAAGTAAACTTTAAAAGTACTATTGGCCTTTTGGGTCTTCCTCTTCTGATACAAGGCTGCTGCAATTCACACCCTATAGCAGTGTTGGCGAACCTTTTCGGTATCAAGTGCCGAAATGGGAGTTCACGCGTGTGTGCGGGGGAGCGCCGGAAACTGGAAGAGCACCTCCCTGGCCCACATGCACGCTCTGGGAAGCTGAGCTTAAGGTTTCTGACTAGTCACCTGATCTCCTGATTTCTGCGCACGTGAAGACCAGTTGTCTGGCAGACATGCGTGCACTGGAAATGCATGCCAGGGAGCTGCTCTTCCGATTTCCAGCACTCCCGGGCGCACGAGGACCAGCTTGTCGGCGCACATGCGCATGCTGGAACTTGGAAGAGCAACAGGCAATGGCTGGTGTGCCCGGAGAGATAGCTCTGTGTGCCACTTCCAGCACAGGTGCCATAGCTTCGCCATCACGACCCTGTAGAAATAACAATTTTTATAGGCGCCATTCCGTCAATGGAATCAAAAGTCCATTGCATTGCTAAAAGATGATTTATGCAGTCAAAATCAGAAAGGGCAAAGCGCTGAGTTCTCAAACCAACAAAAATGTTTTGAGCCCAGGCACCCGTAGACATATACTGCTTGACAACACAAACTCCACAGCCCTTTAAAGGTAGCTTGCTTCTTAATTACTCTTAAACCCCAGATTAAACAAGGTCACTTTGCAATGGAGAAGAATGATCATTGGACTTTAGATAAATTTGGCATCCAGTCATATTTTTTTATGACCAAGAGGTGCGATTACTTTTCATTCCCGAGGAATTCAGGGTAGTGTTTTGATCCAATTTCAGGATAAATCCAAAATGGCTCCCTGTCTTGATTAGAAAAGGCCCAGGGACCTGCAGTTAAAACCTGCTTTTAATCACAGTGAAGAATATGTGTATGTATTGTTCTTTTTAATCCCCCTTTATATAAATGTTTCATTTCCTCTTATTATTTCTTTGGCCACAAGTTCCTCTCCTCTTGTTCCTTTGAATTTTTCACTCTAAATACTCACTTTGGCGTTATTGCTTTCTTCATCATTGTCTCCTTGTTTTTTTCTGCCTCTTTTTTAACATTAATCTCTAACTTGCTTTTTTTTAAAAAAAATTGGTCTTGGTCTTCTTTTCTACATATACATTCTCTCTCTTTATCCCTGCAGGGAGCTCCAGGAGAGGCTGGAATGTCCATCATTGGTCCTCGGGGACCTCCAGTAAGTTTCTATGTCTTCTGATTATTACCTCTTAAGGAAGTGATGGCGAAACTTTTAGACAGTGAGTGCTCAAATTGCGCCCACGCGCATGCCCAAACTGAAAGGTGCATGCATGTGAAGAGCCAAGGTGGCGCAGTGGGTAGAGTGCAGTACTGCAGGCTACTTCAGCTGACTGCTAGCTGCAGTTCGGCGGTTCAAATCTCACCGGCTCAAGGTTGACTCAGCCTTCCATCCTTCCAAGGTGGGTGAAATGAGCACCCAGATTGTTGGGGGCGATATGCTGACTCTGTAAACCGCTTAGAGAGGGCTGAAAGCCCTATGAAGCCGTATATAAGTCTAACTGCTATTGCTATTGCTATTGCTATTGCTATTGCTATGTGTGCATGTGCGGACATGCGCATGCACGGACATGCAAGGATGTGTGTATGCATGGACATGCACACACACATGCATGGACATGCATGGATAGAGACCCGAAGACCAGTTGGCTGGCAGGAGGTGGAGCAAGCCACTCCCATCCGGTCACATGGGCAGCAAGCCACTCCCACAAAGGAGGCCACACCCACAGAGTAGGTTCCAACAATTTTTGAAACCCACCACTGCACGAGCTCCTATTTCGTCATTTGCCAGGAAACAGAAGCTCACAAAAGGAACACCACGGAGACCTGACCTGGGGCGATGGCGCACATCCCATCTTTGGCACACATGCCATGGGTCCACCATCATGGTCTTAATGTTTAAAGCAGTGTTCTTAACCTTGGCAACTTTAAGATGTGTGGACTTCAGTTTCCAGTATTCCCCAGCCAGCCAATACTGGGAGTTGAAGTTCACACATCTTAAAGTTGTCAAGGTTGAAAAACACTGCTTTGCAGGGTGTGGGATGAATCACAGAAAAGGGTTAGGGAATCCTAAAATTCAACTGGCATCTGTTCTCAAGCGGCTGTGTTATGATGTGGTTTCTGCCAGTGGCTAAGTTTGTTTTTACGCTGAAATGGCAGAATTATATCGGTTAGAAAGTGCGCCGCCTCAGCACAAAAATCTCCAAGCGATTTTATCAGCATTTTTTCTCTCCTATGTTTACAAAGGAGGAAAATAATTCCTAGATCTAAACAGAGAAACCAACACCAGATTATACAATCTCAGCATTTCAGCAAAGCATAAATAGAAGGAAAACCAGCCAACTGTTAATAGAGAATTCAGACTCATCACGGGAGAAAATTGCACACGCATGCATAAGGTAATTCTGTATACATTTAGAGGCACAGACAAAATCCATTTCACAGTGGGAGGCTTGGGACAAGTAAAAAAGGATGTGGGCTACATCTGCCAACATCCTTTCCACTTGTCCATTTAATGTAGAAAAAAGTAAGGTTTTACACTCAGGCAAGAAAAAAAAAACAAATATACTGGTAGAGATTATGTGAAACTTGGCTTAATAGGAGTAACTGTGAGAGGGATATTGGACTCCTAGTGGACATCACTTAAATATGACCCAGCAATTACTGTAGCCACCAAAAAAGGCATTGAAATCCTAGGCTACATTAACAGAGGAATAGAATCAAGATCACATGGAGTGTTGTTATTGCTTTATAAGATTCTTGTAAGATCACTCTTGGCATCCAGTCTTGGTCACCACAATATAAAAAAGATGTTGAGACTCCGGAAGGAGCGCAGAGAAGAGCAACAAAGAGGATTAAGGGGCTGGAAGCTAAAACATACGAAGAACAGTTGCAGGAATTGGGTCTGGCTAGTCTAGTGAAAAGAAGGACCATGGGTAATACAGCAGTATTCCGATGTTTGAGGGGCTGCCACAAAGAAGAGGGGGTGGGGTCAACTTATTTTCCAAAGCACCAGAAGACAAGACAAGAAACAATAGATGAAAACCAATCTAGGAGAGATCCAACCTAGAATTAAGGAGAAATTTCCTGTCAGTGAGAAAAAATTAATCAGTGGAACAGCTTGCCTTCAGAAATTGTGGGTGTTCCATCAATGGAGGCTTTTAAGAAGAGACTAGACAACCACTTGCCTGAAATGAGGGTCTCCTGCTTGAGCAGGAGGTTGGACTAGAAGACCTCCAAGGTCCCTTCCAACTCTGTTATTCTGCCTTCATATTCTTCCAAACACTTACTTGAGCTGCAGTGGTACAGTGGTTAGAGTGCAGTACTGCAGGCTACTTCTACTGACTGCCCGCTGCCAGCAGTTTGGCAGTTTGATTCCCACTGGCTCAAAGTTCACTCAGCCTTTCATCCTTCTGAGGTGGGTAAAATGAGGACCCAGATTGTTGGGGGCAATATGCTGACTCTGCTTAGAGAGGACTGTAAAGCACTTAAAGCGGTATACAAGTCTATTGCTACTTGGTAGTACTTTGGCTACAATGGGCCGGCTGTTTCTAGTCCATTCTTGGTCACCCTGTTGCATATAATGATAAAACCACTTAATCTGAATTTTGAGACCCATCCTAGGGAACACTTTTCCTCCTAGGTTTTACTAAGCCAAGTTTAAAGGTAAAGGTTCCCCTCACACATATGTGCTAGTCGTTCCCGACTCTAGGCAGTGGTGCTCATCTCCATTTCAAAGCCAAAGAGCCAACAATGTTCAAAGAAGTCTCCATGGTCCTGTGGCTAGCATGACTAAACACCGAAGGCGCACAGAACAATGTTACCTTCCCACCAAAGGTGGTTCCTATTTTTCTACTTGCCTTTTTACATGCTTTCAAACTGCTAGGTTGGCAGAAGCTGGGACGAGTAACGAGAGCTCACTCCGTTACATGGTGCTAGGGATTCAAACCACCAAATTGCCAACCTCTCTGATCTACAAGCTCAGCATCTTAGCCACTGAGCCACTGCGTCCCTAAGCCAAGACTACTAAATAGTTGAGGGCTATGACTGGAAAAGTCCTGCCTTGTTGTCTGTAACAATTAACAGTACTGGGAAGGACAATGGGAAATGTTCTTTGTCCGATCTGAGAATCGATTGTAAAAAAATTATTTAGCTTAATGGCAGTCTGGTGATAAACATTAAGGAGGCTCTTGATAGTAAAGAAAAGCAAGGAAGCTGGAATAATAGCACAATTTGGACAGATGCACAACGGCAAATAGTTTCCAGACGGTTTTCTTGGAAGCAAAGTGAAGTGAACACTTGCAGACCCAAAGGTTTTCATCTAGTCAGTGTTACTAGCTTTTCTCCCCCCCCCCCTCTTTTTTTTTTTCTTGGCTTCAGCAAAGCAGCAGGCTCAGCATGGCAGAAACAGACTTTCTCTGCAATTTTGTTATGGAGCCCTTGAAGGAAACAGGATTGGAGGAAGGGAAAGCTCAGGGCTTCTGGGAATCTGAAATGCCTGAACTTTTGCTCTGGCCTTTTTATTGTCTCCTGCTGGAGAAGATATCCGAGGCCAAGTTGCACCCTTTCCGGGTTTCCTCTTGAATTCTTTTCTTAGCCATAGGAATGGGGTTTTGTTTTTTTTTAAATCAACAGTTATTTTCATTTCTTCCTCATTTGGAAACCTAAGTAATGGACAATCTATTGGATTTATTGCAGCTCATCTCACTTTGGTGCCAAGATATATATATATCTCACCAAAAGCAAATGTGACCAAATGATTCTTTTTGTTGTTGTCATTTAGAACAGGGTTCTCCAACCTTGACAATTTTAAGCCTGGCAGGTTTCAACTTCCAGAATTCCCCAGCCGGAGGAATGGGAAGAAGAGGGGAAGGGTAAAGGGGAGGAAGGGGAAGGAGAGAAGGGAAAGGAGAGGAGGAAGGAAGGAAGGAGAGAAGAAAGAGAAGAAAGGGGGGTAGGAAGGAGGGAAGGAGGGAGGAAAGGAAGGAGGGAAGGAAGGAGGGAAGGAAGGAGAGAAGGAGAGAAGGAGAGAAGAAAGGAGGGAAGGAAGGAGGGAAGGAAGAAGAGAAGGAGAGAAGAAAGGAGGGAAGGAAGGAGGGAATGTAGGAGAGAAGGAAGGGGGGAAGGAAGGAGGAAAGGAAGGGGGAAAGGAAGGAGAGAAGGAGAAAAGAAAGGAGGGAAGGAAGGAAGGAGGGAAGGAAGGAGGGAAGGAGAGAAGGAGGGAAGGGGAAGGAGGGAGGGAAGGAAGGGGAGTAGGAGAGAAGAAACGAGGGAAGGAAAGAGGGAGGGAGGGAAGAAGAAGTAGGACCGTTGTAAGATAAGATGGATCTATGGGATGTTAAAAAAGCAATCTTCAAGTATACTGTTAACTGTAGGGAAAAATTGTTATAAATACATATTATTAATAACAATTATGAGATCATTAAAAAAAAAAAGAATTCCCCAGCCAACTTCTGGAGTCCCAGAAGTTCACCAGGCTTAAAATTGCCAAGGTTGGAGACCCCTCATTTAGAATACTCCAGTCATTCTAGCATTCAGCATTTTTTTTTTAAGAAAAAGGACATTGAGGTCAATTTGAGAGTGTTTCTAAGATTTAAATATAATATAACGTAAGATAAGATATAATATAATATAATAACAGAGTTGGAAGGCACCTTGGAGGTCTTCTAGTCCAACACTCTGCTCAGGCAAGAAACCCTACACCACTTCAGTCAAAAGGTTATCCAACATCTTCTTAAAAACTTCCAGAGTTGGAGCATTCACAACTTCTAGAGGCAAGTTGTTCCACTGATTAATTGTTCTAACTGACAGGGAATTTCTCCTCAGTTCTAAGTTGCTTCTCTCCTTGATTAGCTTCCACCCATTGCTTCTTGTTCTACCCTCAGGTGCTTTGGAGAATAGTTTGACTCCCTCTTCTTTGTAGCAGCCCCTGAGATATTGGAACACTGTTGTCTCCCCTAGTCCTTCTTTTCATTAAATAGACATAGCCAGTTCCTGCAACCAGCAGCATATGTTTTAGCCTCCAGTCCCCTAATCATTTTTGTTGCTCTTCTCTGCACTCTTTCTAGAGTCTCCACATCTTTTTTACATCATGGCAAAACTGAATGCAGTACTCCAAGTGTGGCCTTACCAAGGCATTATAAAGTGGTATTAACACTTCACATGATATTGATTCTATCCCTCTGTTTATGCAGCCTAGAACTGTGTTGGCTTTTTTGGCAGCTGCTGCACACTACTGGCTCATATTTAAATGATTGTCCACTAGGATTCCAAGATCCCTCTCAGAGTTACTACTATTGAGTAAACTACCACCTATACTGTACCTGTGCATTTTGTTTTCTTTTGCCTAAATGTAGAACCTTTCCCTTTTCACCATTGAGTTTCATTTTATTAGATAGTGCCCAATGATCAATTCTGTCAAGATCCTTCTGTATCTTGAGCCTGTCTTCTGAAGTGTTGGCTATTCCTGCCAGTTTGGTGTCATCTACAAATTTGATGAGTTCCCCATCTATCTCCTCGTCTAAATCATTGATGAAGATGTTGAAGAGTATTGGGCCTAAAACAGAACCTAAAACCTTGTGATACCCTACTTGATATCTCACCAGTTCTGAGGAAGGACCACCGATTAATACTTTTGTTTGTTTAAGCCTGTGGATCGATATAGTAGAGACGTCACAACATCTTTAAATGACTAAAAATTGGAAAGTCATAGTGTACATTAAATGTTTTGCAGAATGTTGAGCAAGATATATATTAGGTAGAGATCATTTGTGCAACCTACTGCAAGTGGGTTTTTTTAATGGTTATGTCAAGAAGGGTTCTTAGTAACCATTGCTTTGTTTTAGTGTACAAAGCCTTTCTAACGTGAAAAATCTCTGCTTTAATCAAGCAGCAAAGAGCTTTGGGGCTCAACAGCCTTGATCTAGTTTTCTAGTGTCCTGACCCTGTTTTTAGTTGGAAACAGCTGCTTTGATCTCACCAGAAGTGTTCCAATATTGCTGCAAAGATTCTGGCTGCGTTCTGAACTTCACAGGGGCTCCCTTCAAGTTCAAATTTTTTCTACATGCCTGCATGCGTGCATACATCCGTACATCCATACATTCCTGCACAGATACTTTCCTGCTCCCTCTCAGAGTCAGCAATATTATGCGAGGTAAAGAAAAAAAAGTAAACAGTAATTAGCAACTACTAAATGTTGATATGTTCTTACATTAAGGTCAGATGCTGACCCTTTGGAGATTCCTCCAGTTTTTGAAGGAAGTAAAATGTCAGCTACATCTTGGAAGCACAATGCTTGGGAGAGTTTCTCTCCCAACAGAAGTTAGGACTAATAAAATCCCCATTGCCATTAGAAGAGAGGTGGGTTACACATAATTTTACCACCAGTTCGCCGTGCACTGAAAATTGTGCGGCCTTCTGTGCATGCACTTTGCTCATGCGCATGGCTTGCACGCATGAACGTGGTTTAGAAAACGTGGCTATTTAGGACAGAACAGCGCCGGGGTGGGTGAGCGCGCCCACCCGCAGGTTGCCACTATAGGTTCACTTGAGCCGGTCCGAACCATGTGAATATCACCACTGCATTAGAACCATAGAATCCCAGAGTGGAGAGCAGCTGGCCGAGTCCATTTCCCCTGTCTTGTGCAGAGGTTCCAATGAAAGCATCCCAATCAGGTAGTTATCTAGTCTCTGAAGACATCATGGAAAGAAACCCACCGTTTCTTCTTGAGCTGATCTTCTGTCGGGACAATTTTTCAAGCTCTCAACTGAAAACTGCTTCCTTGGAACTTACTCCATATCTTGTACTCTGACATAATCCTGGTTTGATCTTGACTTACAACAGACTTCTTTAAAGTGTCTATAATTTGCTTTCGGAAAACATGATCTACATCTTTTCCATGGCTGGTAGCAGATGCCAACAGTAACGGCATCTGGTTTTATCCTTCCCACCATATGTTTTAATTCAGATCATTTCAACCATGCCGTCAACTCTATTCCTTTCTAAAGTGACCCAGGCACTGCAAACCGCACCACAAGCCCTGAATATAAGCAAGCTTGAAGTTGTGACACACACATACACAAATGTAATTGATTCAGAAAGTTCAAATAATTGGTTAGGGTTTAGAACAGTGATGGCGAACCTATGACACGCGTGTCAGTGCTGACACGCGTAGCCATTTGGGGTGACACGCACAGGATTTCATGCGATTCATCCTCGGCTCCTGCACGGCCGCCGAGGATGAAAGAATCTGTGCTGGAGGAACGGGCGGGGCGGGACGTGTGATCTCCCCCGCCCACACTCACTTACTGTATCGCCGCCGCCCCTTTCTGAGCGCAGGGGCTGCTGGTAAGGCGTGCGTGCCATGCGCACACACGTCATCAGCGCGGTGAGGGAGGACCCGCAGGAGAGGAGCGTGGGAACAGTGCGCGCCTCTCTCCAGTCAGGCCGGCACAGAGAGTCTACTCCTGGTTAGTTAAAGAATTCGCCCTCCCCCTCACTTATCTCAGTTCATGGCAGGGCTGTGGAGTCTGCTGCTTCCAGCTCCACATCCTCATCAACATGCCGCTCCGGCCCGCCCCCGCTATGAATATTCATATTCTTCGCCCTCGCGTCACTAGGAATATTCATAGCAGGGGTGGGCTGGAGCGGCATGTTGATGAGGACGTGGAGCTGGAAGCAGCCGACTCCACAGCCCTGGTTCACGGCACCCCAAACAAGTTCAATAATATCAAGGGCAACATACGAAATCGACTGATGAACAAAGAAGTTACTAAGCAGTTATGTTAAATAATTTGTTTTTGGTTTATTAAATACAATTATATATTGCAATTATACATTTTTGTAGTTTAAACTATAAATTGCGCAAAATTATGTTTTTGTCGAAGTGACACACAACGCGAGTTATGCTCGATTTTTTGCCAATTTTTGACACACCACGCCAAAAAAGGTTGCCCATCACTGGTTTAGAACAAGCCCTTCTGCCTGGGCCTCTTCATTTTCCTTCATTTGTGTAGACCAAGAAGAAGAAGAATGCTGGAAGAAGAATTGAACGTTAGACTCAATCCTGCATAGGTCTGCTCCCCCCCCCCCAATCTCCTTCACATTGGTTCTTCATGGCTTAGATCAGGGTTCGGCAACCTTAAACAAACAGAGCCACAAAGGTCCTAAATGGAAGTCCCCAATTCAATTCTGGACTCAACCGGAAGTCCGGTTCCCCCACCATAGAGTCTCCTCCTAGCATCGCATCCTTTTTCCTCTACCTGTCCTAACCAAAAGCCCTATCAATTGTGGAGCCAACCGGCGACAGGGAGCCACAGCAGAGGGATGAAAGAGCCACATGTGGCTCCAGAGCCACTGGTTGCTGGCCCTTGATTTAGATTAAGGGTGGCTGTTTACGCATCAATGACAAGAAGATTAAAAAAGGGCACAGCTTTGCATAGTGAAATGTACAAATTTAGAAACTGATATAATTCTATTTGATTCATTTCATCAAGGAAGGAGACAACTGTGACTTGCTCACTTTGTGTGCACCCAATGCCAGCAGTGCTAATTGTGATGGACAACTCTTGTAGCACTTTACATCTAATCCAGTAAAAGTAATACCCCCCCCCAAAAAAAAAACCTTGCCAGGAGTTATCGGTACCAACCATTTCTATATTGCTGCAAAAAAACTACATGCCCAATGTCCTTTTGGTCAAGGGAAGATGAACCTAACTCAGAGAAGTCTTTGAATCCAAATAGAAAATATTCTTTAGACAGCCCTACGTAAAAACAGAGCACGGGTTCAGGCCCATTTACAGTGGGAATGGGTTTTCCCTGCCCAGAAAAAGGATATAGAGGTGCTAGAGTGCTAAGTAGCATCCTTAGGAGTTGCCAGGCAGGCATCATCCTGGTAAATTAATACTTTGTGAATATGAATGAGAAAGCCCTTCCCCCAAGATCCATTTGGTATGAGCCAGCTTGGCTTAAAGGAGCCTTTTCCTTCTCTGTATGCATTTTCCTTCCCTCCTTCAACTGATTATTGACTCCAGTGGTGGGTTTCACACTTTGTTACCATTGGTTCGCACGCCGCACGCCCACTTACTCACTTTGTTATCCCTTCTGTGCATGCGGCCGGCCTCAAAAATGTGCCTAAATAGGACGGCATAGAGCCGGGGCGTATGGAGCAGGCCCACACGCGATTTCCGCTACCAGTTCAGGTGAACTGGTCTGAACCGGCTGAATACCACCTCTGACTGGCTCCCTTCTCCATCCTATAAACCTTATAAAACACAGATTTATACTTTCTCCACCTTGAGGATCATGTGCTATCCTTTTGGGAGGGCAGGAAGATATGACATTGTCCTCAGTCTTCCCCAGCCTGCAGAGAAGGTAACTTCCACCTTCATTTTCTTCTTCCACATCAGCAATAATCCTGCCAACCCTCCCACCTGTCCATCTGCTGTTAGAACAGAACAGTCTGATCCACCTGCCTCATTTCATTCTTGCATACAAATGCTGCCATTGAGTGGTGCAGTGGCCTAGCGGCGGAGCTCTCGTCTCACAATCAGGAGGCTGTGAGTTTGATCCTAGGTAGAGGCAGACATTTCTCTCTCTGGCACAATGAGAATATATCTGTTGAATATAACTTCAGCATTGGCGACAGGAAGGGCATCTGGCCAGTAAACACTCATCTCCATTCAGTTGCCCAGACTCCATCCTGCAAGGGACTATGGAGTCCTTAAAAGGAGATGATGATACAAATGCTGCCATTCCAATTGACTGGTGTGCCCTCTGGAACACGAGTTCCTTCTACATCCTGCTCCCAGCATCCCTACTCTCTGCTGACCATTTCATTCAGGACAGGGCTACATATGTTCTATTGCTTTGGTAAAACTGTGGCCCTGAAAATACCTCTAATTAGAAACGTGTTTCCTAATTGTTTGTTGGCTTGTTTGGCTTCACCAGTTGACGTCACGCAGTACTTGGTAAGTCTGATGTGCCTGAATTAGCTTTGGCCAAGTTCTGCCTGCTTCCTAGCTTAGGCTCTTTGATTATACCCAGTCTCTTTGGTCCTACCCACAGACATCTGTATCTGGTATTTAACAGATGCTGTTTCCTATGGTAGGCTGTTTGGATATGCTGATGGAACATCTGCACCAACCAATTTCATTCGACATTCATACATGCGGGATAGGCAATCTAGCCTCCCAAGTGTTTTGGATTACACCTCTCCACATTCCTTGCCATTGGCTCTGTTTTCTAAGGCAAAAGGCAGTTGAAATCCAAAACCTCAACTACAAGTCACTAGGTTGCCTATTTCTGGATGCTGTATTTAAGATTTTGTAATGATGTGATAGAATTGGCAATTGGCAGTCAATGTGATGGACCACTAAACAGCTGCTTGTTTTGGTTTGTCCAATTACTATATTTTCTGGAGTATAAGATGCACCAAGACTTTGAAGAGGAAAAATTTTTTAAAAGTTTTTGCACTCTGCACACCTCCCCAAAACAGCCAATTTTTCATGAAAACGGACCCAGTTTTTTTTTAAAAGGGGGGGGCATGAATAGCCTTTAGGAGGCTTGTAGAGTGCTCCTGTGGGGTGGGGGGGGGGCAAAAAGGAGAAAAAAACAGCCATTTTTTGTTTTTAAAAAGTGCATACATAGCCTTTAGAAGGCTTATAGAGTGCTCCTGGAGGCTGGGGGGGGGCAAACTTGAGCAAAAACAGCCCGTTTTTCACTTATTTCTGCCCTCCCCAGCCCCCAGGAGCTCTCTGAAAGCCTCCTAAAGGCTATGCATGGCCATTTTGGTGAAGGAAGCGGGGTTTGGGGAGGCAAAAAATGCTGTATTCAGAGTATAAGACACACCCAGATTTTCAGCCTCTTTTTTGAGGGAAAAGGTGCGTCTTATACTGGGAAAAATATGGTAGTCGTTTCCATACTGATTGGGGAATACATTTTCTGCCCACTCAGTTTGGCCCCAGGATGTGTTTGCAACCACATATACTATGCTCAATTTTTTGAAGACCCATCATTGATGTGGCTTGAAAATGTGATTGAAACTGAACCACATAGCTGAAAAGAAGGGTTTCCATATTGCCGGAAGCAATTTCAGGGAATGAAATTAGTCACATTGGGTTGTATGTATGTATGTATGTATGTATGTATGTATGTATGTATCTATGTATGTGTGCCCATGACTTGGAAAAAGGCACAAAGGCAAGGATGTAATCACCAATAAAAAATAGAAAGTTGTTTAATGCCCATGACCAAATGTAAAAAAAAAAATTAGGAGTGGCAGAAAAATGCATTCAATAGCAATAGCAATAGCAATAGCAGTTAGACTTATATACCGCTTCATAGGGCTTTCAACCCTCTCTAAGCGGTTTACAGAGTCAGCATATCGCCCCCACAGTCTGGGTCCTCATTTCACCCACCTCGGAAGGATGGAAGGCTGAGTCAACCTTGAGCCGGTGAGATTAGAATTGCTGAACTGCAGATAACAGTCAGCTGAAGTGGCCTGCAGTACTGCACCCTAATCACTGCACCACCTCGGCTTTTTGAGACAAAAAGGTTTAGGATTTTCCTGTGAATTCTATCCCCTTTGAAATAATTTTGATTTGTATCAGGAGTGGGCTGCTGCTGGCTTTATGTCCGTTTCGCTTTGTGCACACATTATAAAATGACAAAAAAATCATGCCAGCAATGATGGCATGGGCAACCGGGGAACTGGTTCGCGGGCGCGGCCAGCCTGCTGTCCCTACCAGTTGAGTGACCCAGTCCCAACTGCCACTACCAGTTCACCCAAACCGGCGCAAACCAGTTGCAACCCACTTCCGATTTATACCATTTATTTTCCATACTTAGGAGTTTGTCTATAACAAGTGCAGCCATTTTCATCTGGGTAACAATGGAACAGAGCTCAATAGAAGTGAAATAGCAGGAAAAATGCTGCAGCCTGATTTGTTTCTTCACATTTCTTGCTCTGTTTTGCTTTACTCAGGGACAGCCTGGAACAAGAGGTTTTCCTGGATTTCCAGTAAGTAGGATCCTTATTCCAAATTGCTGAACAATTCTCTATTGCACCGATTGGAAAATGGTGAAGTTGAAAATGTCCCATGTAAAATACATTGTTTGTTTGTTTTACTGTAATGCTTTGATCTAAGATCTGACTGTTTGATTCAAAAGCAATAAATTGCATCATCTCTTCAAATCAAATCATACACCAAATGACCATAGCATAGCAGCTTAATGCATAAAATAGAATTTGTCATGGGTTGCTTTAGTTCAGTATTTCAAATCAATTCATTTAACCAGATCCAATATTTGAAACAGATTTGCAACGATTTGCATCCCCCTATCCATTTTTTTTTTTAATCGTAAAGGTAACTAGCAACATTACTCTTGGAATTTCCTTCCACAATAATTCAATAAAATAAATTCTACAACCTCAAACCAGCTGCAAAAATGCACAAATCATTTGGCTTAACTTCCAGTTCAGTCAGTCTTATGGATAAACGTTCAGCGGAATGACATCTCGGAATTCTAAAACTCTTAAATTCCAGTAGGAAAAAATAATATTTTAGAATGCATCTGCCTAGCATGCCATATTATTTTATAACCAAACTGAGCAAACAGTCTTTCAAGTGTGAATTTACAACCACAGACCTTATCAGTCTTAGAGAGCTGCTAGGCCAATATCTTCCAAACACTAGACTGTACAAGAAAATACTTGGCAAGGAGTCTCTGAGAGAACAAATCTTCATGCTAATTAAGCAAACTAATTGTCTCCTGCAATCTCCACTCCCCTTTCGCACGTTGGGAAAGGGCTCCAGCTGTTCTTCTGCCCCACTTATCTCCGACTCTGAAGGCAACTAATAACTGTTGGACGGCCCTGCCCCCCCCCCTCTGCCTCCGACACAGAGCACTCATCAGCACCTTCCCCAGACTCCAGGACTGGCCCATCTTCCTCCCCAACCTCTGCATTCTCTGAGTCCGCCACCAGCTCCACTAGATGCTAGTGGGCCACAACAGAAATATAGGAATACTATAAATAACAACCATTTCTCAACATCCTTATTGGTTTTTACCGCATTCCAGGAGATAATTGACCATAATTTATAACAATCCTAAAATAATCTGCCTTTATGTACTTCTTTGCTGACATGTAATACAATAATATACATCCTTGACTTACAAAAGTTTGTTTAGTGACCATTCAAAGTTACAATGGCACTGAAAAAAGTGACTTTTGACCATTTTTCACTTAACTGTTGCAGCATCCTATGGTCATGTGAATACCATTCGGATGCTTAGCAACTGACATGTATTTATGACGGTTTCAGTATCCCGGGTTCATGTGATCCCCTTTTGCCACCTTTTGACAAGCAAAGTCAATGGGGGAAGCCAGGATCACTTTACAACTGGGTTACTAACTTAACAACTGCAGTGATTCGCTTAACAACTGTGGCAAGAGAGGTTGTAAAATGGGGCAAAGCCTACATAAGAAATGTCTGACTTAGCAACAGAAATGTTGGACTCAATTCAGAGGTGGGTTTCTACCAGTTTGGCTGAGTAGGTAGTAACTTGGCCGGCCACGCCCCCAAACTGGTTCTATCAATGGCGCCATCTTGTCTTTTGCTTCTGTGCATGTGCAGAAGCAGTTTTTTACTACTGTGTATGCGCGCATAGTGCATATCAAGCATGCACACGTGCAAAGCGCGTCCCTGAGCAAACCAGCAATAACAGATGCCAGAATCCACCCCTGGCTCAATTGTGGTTGTAGTTTGAGGGCTACCTGTACTTCATTCCATATCTATCATGAGGTAATGATTCAGTTTGTTCCTAGTTCCCTTTCCCACACTCCTTGCTATATGTACCAACTGCATTGTTAAAAAAGTACACTCATGCATATTTTAAAATATTGACTTTCTTTTTTCCCCCCAGTGTTTGATATATTTATATCTCTGGTCCTAACGTTGCATGATGAAGGTGGTGGGTTGAACTGGCCAGACAAAAACATGCTGTAAAAAGAAATCCTTGCTATTTAAATCAATTGACCTCTCTCTTTCTCTCTCTCTTCCCCTCCCTTTTCTCCCCCTCTTTTTAGGGTCCAATTGGTTTGGATGGCAAACCAGTAAGTGAAGTCATTTTCTCATTCTTATCCTTTAGCCTTTGAGTCGTCCCCCCCCTCCCACTTTCCCATAATCCTCCCCCTCACATTTCTGTCCAGAAGGTTGTTTAAAATGCTCATTTCAAAATGATCAGAGAAGACAAAGGGGCAAGAGTGAGCAGAATATTGTGAGATTTTCTATAGGTTAGAAAGGAACCTTTTGCAGCAATACTTAAATTCTATTCTATTCTATTCTATTCCCTTCCCTTCCCTTTCCCACTCTGCTCTGCTCTCCTTTCCCTTTCCCCTTCCTCTCCTCTCTTCTCCCATACTCTCTTCTCCTCTCTTTCTCTTCTCTTTCCTTCTCTTCCCTTTCCCACTCTGCTCTGCTCTCCTTTCCCCCTCCCCTTCCCATTCCTCTCCCCTCTTCTCCTCTCTTTCTCTTCTCTTTCCTTCCCTTCCCTTTCCCACTCTGCTCTGCTCTCCTTTCCCCCTCCCCTTCCCATTCCTCTCCTCTCTTCTCCTCTCCTTTCTTCTCTTTCCTTCTCTTCCCTTCCCTTCCCACTCTGCTCTCATTTCCCCCCCCTCCCCTTCCCCTTCCTCTCCTCTCTTCTCTCCCCCAGCTGGTGAGTAAACAGGACAAATCTAAAATAATTTCTGATCTTAATGTTCAAAAGGTTTATACTGAAACCTTTTTTTAAATCTTGTTTCAGGGTCAACCTGGACAGAAAGGGGAAATGGTAATAAGATGTTCAATCAATTTTGCATGCTACGTTCTCCTTATCAAGTTTCAAATTCATAGAAAAGAACAAATGGCAGGGATGTTTTTGAGGGACCCATCTTTAGAAGGAATGAAGAGGTAGAAAACTTGAAGCTCTCAAGATGGAACTAAAATATAGTTCCCAGCATTCCTGACTTGGGTTGGGATTGCTTAGAGCTGAAATTCAGATTTCTAGCCCAGGAATAGCTGTCTCTTTCTTTGGCAGATTAGAAAGACAGAATAGTGATTTGTCCTGAGAAATTTGTAAACTCTATCTCGTCTTTATTAAACAGCTGCATGGTATATTATTAGATTTGTTTAAAGCAATCATATACTTTTTAAGAGCAATGCTATATGTTCAGAAAGAGGTTTGTTTCTATGGAATAATGGGAAAGTATGATATTTTTGAATGGGCAGAACTGCTGTTGTGGAATTAAAGCTGAAAATTATACTCCATAAATGGATCCAACAGATTTCTGGAAATTCATTTCAAAATTTTGGGGAATGTTAATTGATTTCCCAAACTCTTCTCTGCTGCACTAGTTTTCTCTTGGCCAGGGGTGTTTAAAACATAAATATACCATCATACAGTGGTTGCAGTATTACAAATGACCATGAGATGGCAGCACAGACACCAAAACACCAACTCATGGCTCCCATCTAGTGTTGGAATAGATTATATTCATTATAAACAAGAAGTGCTTAACAAAAGACCACATTCAAAAGCATAATTTCTCATCTGTAATTTGAAGTAATACCAAAGACTGTTATATGATCTCTTCCCTCTGCAATTTTATTATCATCTAATGCTGGTGTATGTCTATGTGAAAGTATTGTATTGGTTGTGCAGCAACACAACATTTAAGTTTGTTTGTGATTTATATTATCTTTTTGTGTTGCAACCATGAAACAAGGGGAAGTATGGTACTTATCTAAATCAGCTCACAGTGTTTGTGCTTCCTTATTTGACTTTATTTTATTGATTCTTTCATTTCCCAATCATGAATTTAGATTGTTTCATAGCTTAAAAACACTTTTCCCCTGTTCTATTTTTTTGCATTCAGCATTTCTTGTTGTAGCTATTTTCTCAACTGATATCATAGAGATCTCAGTTTGGTAATGACCTTGTTGGAGTACAATAGGGACCTCAGGAATGTCATTCATTTCTTGAATTGCACATATAAATAAGGATTATGGATTGATATTTGAATGGTGATTATAGAATCCAGAATGAAGCGATGGTCTGCTGAGTCCTCCATGAAATATAATTCAGTAATCTCCTCTCTTCAAACCATTTTGGAAAATTTTGTTGTGGTATAGGCAGGATACTCAATTTTGAATTAAAGCATTTTCAAGCAATTTCTGGCCACAGTTGGGCTGGAATGGCCACAACGAAGGCCGATTTTACACTCCCCCTCCATGTTGGCTAAGAAATGCTAGAAGGTGCTATGAGACCATAAGGAACTGTAATCAAAGTATCATATGAAATAATGAAATGACACATTTTTGCCTTGGAATCAGTGTTTAATACTTGTACTCTAAACAACAATTCAAGCACTATATTATAAGAATAGTGTAGTGTGAATTCAGTCTGAACTTCCCAGATGGTTGATTTTATGACTGGGCTTAGAGAACAGATGCTAATATGGGAAGTCATAACACTTATTCAAATGGATTTTTAAATCACTGGAGTCTAAAACATTTATACAATACTGTGCATGCTGTCAACTGGTCATTTTTTCCACTGTGGGAATTATGTGAAAATGGCCTTATTGAATTACCATGTGCTTTACAGATAACTATAAATATAGATAACCATAAAAGTGTGTTTTTCACATATATTCCAAGTAGAAGAATACCGGTGTATGCTTGTAGAGAGGTGAGAGAAAGGTTGGGAAATACACAGGATGGAGCATTAAGATCTTCCACTGTCTTGGTCCAATTTTTTTAAAAATTAGAAATATACAGTATACTCAAGAGTTCACAACAGATTTTGAAAATAAAGTGCCTGGAAAATTATTTATGTCCATCACGAAAAACTACAAATAGTAATAGTCCAGACAGATGTCTATCTTCCTTGCAGTGTCAGTGGGCGAATGGTTATAAAATAATCAAGAGGTTGGCTATGTGATTGAAGCCCTGTCCCATTTCTTACATACATGCCATTTTGAGGTGTTTTTTTTTACTTTCTATGAATATTACTATTTGTTTACAAGCAAACATGCTTTGTACATGATCCTTGATCCAAACATTTTCTCTATCTTGCTAAGTCTACTGCTACCTATGGGTATCATGGCCTACTCTAGACACATATCTCATTTCAGTGTTGTTCAGGGGTGAGATTCAAATTTTTTAGCCATGTAGGGTGATCTTCCAAATGATTTTGCAGCTCTAGGCAGAAGTCAATGGCAGGTTTTCTTTAACCATGAATCTTAGCCCATGAACATTCTATAGTTGATTTCACAAAACAGAAATAATGGATGACTTTAGCCCAAAGCTTTATGCAAAAGTAGACTCATCTACTCAGAAAAACAGGTAAAATTACCTGGTTAGTTCTTAGATAAACAAAGTTTTAAGCCTAGTCAAATCTACCTTAGCAGCTCTATTGTGAACCTACAATTTTTTGCCAGTTCAAAATTCCAAATGTGCTCACTGTGGAAATGTGTTTTGAAATCCCATTTAATCTAGATTGTCTGAAAGATTCTAGGTATGCTTGGATTTTAAAATATGGAAGTATTAATAATCTCAAAAGAGGATGCAATTAATCCCTCCTCTCTCTGTAATGCCAGTACTTTGTATAACTTGTGTTACAATTTTTGTAGTAAAGCTCACTTCCCCTCTCACTCAATGTGACCTTGGACTTTTCAAGGTCAAAGTTCAACTAGTAAGTACCGTCTACTGATACTAAGATTAGAAACCTAAGATTGGAAATCACATCAGTTTTGATTAATGGTTATCACTAAAAAATATTAAACATTCTCTCTCTCTCTCTCTCTCTCTCTCTCTCTCTCTCTCTCTCTCTCTCTCTTTCTCTCTCTCTCCCTCCCTCTCTCCCTCTTCCTCTTCCTCTCCCTCTCCCTCTCCTTCTCTCTCTCTCCTCTCTCATAGGGGATACCAGGACAAAAAGGAGAAAAGGTAAAATTAATATAGGATATAAAAGTTCGGATCATATTTGAATACAGATGTTTTTTTTTAAATTGAAACCTGAAATCTGGTTCTTCTTGTATGCCTGAATCAATAGTTTCACTATCCCTGGTTATGGCTGAAAAAGAATATACCATAACCTGCCCTTTTAATCCATATGTGTAGGTAAGAACAATCATTACAAAAACTAAAACTAAAAAGTGTATCATTAAAGCAGGCAGTTGCACATGGAAATTGTACATTTGAGTGAATGGCTTCCAATGAATTGGTGGATAGTTTCCTTGATGAATTTTGTAGCTCTGAAAATTTTCCTTGCTCCAAGTCAGATAAGTATTATAATTGCAGGAAAAGGAACAACCATGGATCTATTTCAGAGGTGGTATGCTGCCGGTTCACACTGGTTCGGGCGGACTGTTAGTGGCGGCAGGGCAAGGTTCTGTCCACCCACCGTGACATCATCACAGACCTTCACACATGCACATTAGCTATGCCCAAACCAGTAGTGAAGAGAAGAGAATACCATTACTGGCCTATTTGATGCTGAATCAACCATCATAAACAAAATTGGTCAATAGTTTTTGAACCATGATACTCCAAAAGGTACCAAGAACAAGAAGTTCTTTCTGATACGAAGCCATTGTCCAGGGTGGGTCACATCACATTATCCCTACCAAGATGAAAGAACTCTTCACAATGATGCACCTGCTGTGGTCCTGTCTCTTTGACTCTATATTTGGGTGACATGATTTAAAATATTTTCTTTTTTAATCCCTCTGTTTCTGCAGGGTCAATGCGGAGAATATCCACACAGGGTAAGCAAATTCTTCTGGATTTTTAAACTGAACTCTGTATCTTCTCCCTTCTTGGCTCGAATAGCTTCCGTGCAACTTCAAAAAAGATCAACTAGGAACCCCCCTCCCACTTTGTTCCTGTGTTTCTCTCATCCACCATAGATATTCTGTGGCTTGGATTAGTGGTGGGTTCTGAGCAGTACAGCCCGGTATGGGCATACCAGTGGCAGCTGGGATGGGATTTGGAGACAGGGATGGGATTTGGAGGTTCTTCGAACCAGCCATAATGTTAGCTACAGATTCTCCCGAACCCGGGCAAACCAATAGCAGCCCATCCCTGGGTCTTTCCATAATCTACTCCCACAAATTCTGTTTTCAGAAAGGGGTGAAGTACAGTCATTGGGGAATGAGTCACCTCCTCACTTATGGTCCCTTTTAGTCCAACTATGCCCTGTTTTCTCCAAAATAAGACCTCCCCAGATAATAAGCCCAATTGGGTTTTTGAGTGCATGCACTAAAATAATCCCTCCCCCCAAAGTAAGTCCTCCCCAAAAATATTGCAACACAGCAGCAGCCATGAGGTGACCACGCTCGCTGCCTCCTGTGCCTCAAAAATAATACCTCCCCGAAAATAAGGCCAAGTGCTCATTGGGGGAGGGTCAAAAGAAAATAAGACAGAGTCTTATTTTCAGGGAAAGACGGTATTAAAATGGCAGTCGAAGCCTACCAAAGCCATGTAGGTTTAAATGAACTTGGTGACAACAGAACACAGTCATTTAGCAGAGCAGGTCTTCTGAAGGGAAGCGAAAGTTCAGATATTCTGCAGCATTTATTTTGTTTGTTTATTTATTAGCATAGTTTTAAAGAATATCTGACCCCACCTCCACAAACTGTGGGTACTTTACAGTATAAAAAGCCAGAACAATAAGATAAAAGAACAAAGGATATGATTCCACAAACAGAAAAACCAAAGAAAACAGCACAAAGTCTGGGAGAACAGCCATGTTTTCAATACCTTTTGGAATATCATCGCGGTGGGAACCAGACGGACCTCCGGGAGGTCTGGGGGATGGAATAATGCTCCAGAGGGCAGATGTCACATTGTTTTGCCTTCTTCTAGAACGCTTAGATGAACGATGAGTGTAACTAACAAGACAAAGAGAACGATTGAGCGCAACAAAGCAACATGACAAATACTAATGTGCTTAGAGTTAAAATAGCCAAGGGGTATTTATATAACATTTTTAAAAAAAGAGCTGGGGGAATAAAAAAGATGAGAACTTACACAACTACATATGCAAGTGACATGTCTGCTTTTATATAGCAATAATCTGCTGACAATCCAGAAAAGACTTTCAGGATTTAACGTTTTAATTTAATCTAAACAATGGGACAACAAGTTAGGCAACAAGTCTTTAAAAATTCCCAAATCTGACTCATTTGAAACTGAGTTAAAATGAGCAATCCACTGGTTTGCCAAATGTACTCGGCATAACAAGGTTCGCATCAACAGCTAAATCTCTAAAATCCTCTAAAAGCAATTTTAAAAAAACCTACATTTCCATTTGTTCCATAAAATGTATCCTTACAATAAAAAAAATGGATGATTAAGGAATAGGATAAGAAAAGAAACTTCAGGAAACAAGTATTATCTTTGTCTGTTCCAAATGTCTTAAGAAACTTTTGAATATGAATTTGATCTAATTGATGGGGGTTTTAAAAAAAATTTCTGGGGCCAATGGTATAGCCCTAATCAATGCTAATTCACTGAGAATGCAATGCAAACTTAATCATTACCACTGAATCTTATTTGAATTCTGAACCATAAGATATGTGTGTGATTTGTACACTGCCAATTTAAAAAGACTCTTGCCAGATTACATCCCTAAAAACAAAATAAAACCACATACAATTATCATTAAACAGAAAAAATAAATCAAATATTTAACAAAGCCAACATTGCATGTGATGAGATACAATTGTGTTTCTTGAAAGGCATCAAAACAATATTTCACTGCCAAAATCTCCACCAAGCAATTGTTTATGTGACGTTGATTGGACTTGAAAAGAAAAGTTATTCCTGTAGATTATCTAGACAACAAACAATAATGCTCAAGGGAACTTCATGTTCCAAATCTCAAGTTGGAAGACTTCTTAAATGCATCATATTTCAGCCAAAGTTTATGTATATCTACTAAATAGATTCGTCTTTAAAACATGGAGGATTAGCCATGACAGAAATCCTAACGTACATCCAGATAAATTTATCTTCTTAGAAAATATGGACTATGACAGATTGATTGATGAGCTATACTGCTAGGAGAAAACATTATCCCGTGTGAACATTGAGAAATGGGGCAATCACTGAGTACTCTCTTGCTGCACTGTGAGGGCTTCAGAAATTCTAGGGAGGGTCAGGACCACAAGGAGTGATTGTGAAGTCGAAATCCCAATCTAAGTCACAAATTGTAAAAAGCCAGAATAAGATCTTGGTAAATGGTTAACTAGAAATCAAGATGCTTTGCTGGATAATGTCCATCTTTTCCACCATTCCATCATGATCAGTCATTAGCCTCAAACGGCCTCTAACCAAGTTGGGAAAAGCAATAGCCCTGTCCATTGATTGCTCTGCAGCAACTCACAATCTGTGGCCTTTCACTTGCAAATAGGTTGGTTGCTTATCAACAGTCTTCCCAACATTTGCTACTTAGCCAATTGCCAATTTTGTTCTTCTTTATGACCTCAGGGTTGAAACTTGAGGGTAGGGATGCAAGAATGAAGGGCCAATATAAGCTATTCCTTCCTTTATGAGTGTAGTACATTTATCCTTCCTTGTAGCTTGAAATGATTGGAAACGTAGGGAAGGGAAACTTCTATTTGGAAACTTCTACATGTGACCACAGATAGGTCTAGATCAGGGGTATCAAACTCAAAGCCAGGGGGCTGGATCTGACCCATGGGGTGCTTAGATCTGGCCAGGGGTGGATTCCTGCTGGCATTATTACCAGTTTGGTGCCCAAAAATTTTTGCGTGCTTACGCATTTGCACTTAAACAGGCCTGTGCATGCACACACCATTAAAGAAGTGGGGGGTTACATTTTTTCAATGAACATTGTTCTGTGCATGTGCAGAACAGAAAATAAAGATAGCGGCACCCAGGACAGAACTGGTACGATCACATGTCCGGTCGAGTTACTATCTATTCGGCCGATCTGGTCCATAACGATAGGAACCCACGTCTGGATCTGGCCCGTGGGGCCACCCTGGAAACAATGAAGGACCAGCCCGCAGTGCCTCTGCCAGTGAAAATGGATCTCAGGAGGTCTGTGTGCGGCCCTCCCGAGCTCCGTTTTCGCTGGCAGAGGGTTGCAGGAGGCCATCGCAGCTGAAAACGGAGCTTGGGAGCCCGTTTTCATTGACAGAGCACTTGGGCCACCACAGGCACCCCCAACATGAGTGAAGTTAAGCTGGCCACACCCCATCCTGGGTATGCCCACTTCAGCCCCATGAGGTCAAACACAACCCTGATGTGGCCCTCAATGAAATTGAGTTGGACACCCCTGGTCTAGATATGAGGCTGTGGGAAAATATGCAAATCTGTGGTTTTATGAGGTTTAAATTGATGCTAAAACATTTTCAATAAATTGTCTTGCTGCTCCAGCTCTGGAAGTTTAAAATAGTTTCAGGAAAATGGCATCACAATTTCTGAAAACTGATTTATAACCATTTCAAACTGTTTGGGCCATGTGATCAAAATTTGGGCACTTGGCAACTGGCATGTTTTTATGACAGTTGCAGTATCCCAGAGTCATGTGATCACCATTTGTTCACCATCCCAATTGGCTTCCAACACGCAAAATCAATGGGGGAAGCCAGATTCACTTAAGAGCCATATGGGTTTATTTACCAACTGCAGTGATTTCCTAACAACTGTGGCAAAAATAGCTCATAAAATGAGGCAAAAATCACTTAGCAACAGCCTGGCTTAGCAACAGAAATGTTGAGGTCAGTTGTGGCCATAAGTCGAGGGCTACCAGTAAGCCATTTTTCTATGTTTTAACAGATGTAAAATGTAGAATTGCTATCTGTGACCTTTACTGAATTTCAGTAGTTTACCTTCTTAATATCCTTCACATATTCACAAAATTCCAGATAGCTAAGAAAGCAGCCCGGCTGATTTCTCTATCTTGAGTCCTTTGCTTCCAGAGTCAAAATGGAAGGCATGTATCATGAGGTTCAAGTAGATCTAATCCATCACAAACAATGTCTATTACTTTATGGAATACATTGGAAAGACATCAAACATCGAGACTGAAATGATAATAGAGGCAGAAGCTTAAACACTTTCTGTTCGGGATTTGAAAATCCCTTTGGAAAACAGATTTGAGATCTGGACTTCCTCCAAGAGAAATTTGGAGCTGCAGCTGGTGAAGAATTCTGGATGACAACTGTATGTAGATAATAAACTTTTCAGAGGCATCTGAAACAGAAGGGGGTAGGAAGCGAAAGCTGGCTGATTAAATTTGATGTTTTGGGCAAGTGTATTTACTTAATAAAACAATAGCAGTAGAGTATTATGTATTGGTTGGTGTCTGAACAATTTCTGAATTCAGATTCTCCATGCACTAATCAAAATGAAAAGAGCCCCAAGCATGATCATAAAATAAAAGAAGTAAAAATAAGGTAAAAATAAAGGTTCCCCTCGCACATATGTGCTAGTCATACCCAATTCTAGGGGGCAATGCTCATCTCTGTTTCAAAGCTGGAGCCAGCGCTGTCTGAAGACATCTCCGTGGTCATGTGGCCAGCCTGACTAAATGCCGAAGGCGCACAGAACAGTTACCTTCCCACCACCAAGGGTGGTTCCTATTTTTTCTACTTGCATTTTTTACGTGCTTTCGAACTGCTAGGTTGGCAGAAGCTGGGACAAGTAACGGGAGCTCATTCCATTACACGGCACTAGGGATTCAAACCGCTGAACTTTCTGATCGACAAGCTCAGCATCTTAGCCACTGAGCCACCGTGTCCCGAAGTAAAAATATACGGCTGCAAAGAGAAAAGAATCTGACCAGCTCAGATTAAGATACTGCTGGTTATTAGAATTATCATTTAAGAAATCTCTCTCTGTCCCATTGTGAGCTCAGTGGTAAGAGATCAAAGAACAAAGAACTTGGCTGAGAAAAGTCAACACAGCTTGTGAGGGGGCGGCTATGCCTTAAGCTGTTCATATTTTGCTTTCTCCTTGGAGCTGAAATCCTAAAACATAGCAATTGCAGCCAGCATAATTTGAGAATATAACTTTAAAAAGCTAATCTGGACAGGGGTGGGCTTCAAAAATTTCAGCAACGGGTTCTGGGTGGCTGTGGCCATGTTGGGCATGGGCCAGTCAACCTCCTGCACCACCGTGTGTGTGTGTGTGCATTTTCACCTTCCCCATGCTCCAGAGGCTTTCCCCGAGCCTCTGGGAGGACGAAAACTGCGTTCCCCAGGGCTTCGGAGGCTGGAAGGCTGTTTTTGGCCTTCCAGAACTTCCAGTAGGCTTCTTTTTCCCCCTCCCCAAGCCTCCGCATGGGCCCTACACTTACCTGGCATCCAAAACAGGCCGCGTGGAGACTCCTGGGAATGGCGGGGTGGAAGGGGCAAACCAAGGGCAGGATTTAGAGGTTCTCTGAACAGGTCATAACATTAGCTACAAGTTCTCCCGAACCCAAAGGAACCTGTAGCAATCCACCCTTGAACCTGGAGGAAGGATGTGTTGTTGTTTTTAATATTCTGCTGTTTCAAATTATCAGCAGAATATTCTTAAATGCCTCTTTCCCAAAAGTTTTAAATCATAAAAATGTTTTCCATTTCATTTCATTTACAGGTAATATTGGGGGGTGGGGGGATCATGTTATTTAAAATTTCAGCCTGGTTGCAAAAAAAAATTTGGATGGAATATTGTTCCCCATCTAGTGCCCTCTAAATATGCTGGACTTTAATTTCTATCTATTATGGCTAGAAATTATGGGAGTTAAACACAATTAGAAGGGCACAATTGCCAATCTCACAACTGATTTCATAGTCAATAATCAATGTTAGTCAAAAACCAATAGCCTGCCTGATATGGATTTAATAGCAAATAGATTTCCTTTCCTCTGCTCCCAGCAAATATTATATGTATGTATGTATGTATGTATGTATGTATGTATGTATGTATGTATGTATGTAATAATGAATAATACATAGATGGATGTTATTGGATTACTTTTCCTCTTTTTACTGTCAGCTAAGTAAGAACTGAAAATTTAATTCCACTGTAATGTAGTATCAATAGTTCTCTGTAGGGCAATCCAATAAGAACATTGATACTGTGGTTTCAGTGGAGGAAATTAGCACACTAGGAGATTATGCATGTGTTATACACAATACCAGTCTTGAGAACAGATGAAGTGACCAAAACAGGTTAAAAAAAACCCACAACAGATACAAGCTTAACATCTGGGTTGAGTGTTCAAAGCAAATTGAGGTTTGAACTACCACGTTGGTTTTATGATTTTGATGGTACGGTGAGCTGGATTGACCCCATTGTGTGTTTCCACTGTCCCCCTAGGAATATCTAAGCACCACACTTGCAGCTCTGCGTTCTAATCACATCCTTGCATTGAAGGTTTGTGAGAAAGAAATGGTTTGATTTTACCAGTCCTGTTGCAAAGAAAAATGGATATTGCATGCCCTGAATGATACCAAACCTTTTGTAACATTCTGTGGATAATGAGGGAGGTCATATTGGCAAAATGGACATCTAACCCCATGCCTTACAGACATACCCCTTTACTGAGGCTTTTGCGATAGACAAATGAGGCATTCTTTGCATTGTTATCAGCAATTTCTGATAATACAGCAGGAATTCCAGGGTCATCAATCTAGAGCAGCTGTTCCCAACTTATTTTTATGGCCTTCATCATAATTAGAATTTTCTAGATCACTCTATAAGCCAGAAATGCAGATGGCCATTGCAGGACCTCAAAATTAAAGTTATGTTAATTTGGGTTTTGATTTGATTTTGATTTGGTTTGGTCACTTTAATTTATATAAGATTGTGAGCAAGAATGGCAAAAATCTTTTGAGATTTTAAGGAGAATTATAGAAAATGATCAGTTATGGCCATCTTGTAAGACTTTGATGTTTTATTTTGATGACTCCATGAGCCACCACCAACCACCTCAACTGCCCTGTTTTCCTCCAAAACCCTTTTCTGGTCTGAATTCACTATTTTTGCACATAGCAGAGGATCTCCTATCACACATCTGCCTTTCAGCACTGCTGTTTTTAAATTTTCTTACAAATGGCTTCTCAAAATTTGCCTTTCCCAGTTAATGGCAGGCTTGGGAAATTGAGTACCAAACACAAAATGGGAAAGTTTTTAAAGTTATCTCCTCATCAGCAAAGTTTTAATTCACATCTTTAGAAAATAAATATTCAGATATTCATGTTTGTAAATTATAAATAATTCTCCAGACAGAATCTCCTTTTATTGGAAATGATATAATCAAGAAAAAGATTGAGACATAACAGTAAGAAGATCTTGGTCCAGTTTACATCCTTGAAACTAACAGCACTTCAAGGCCTCACCACCACAATGTAGGCTTAAATTTAGTGCCTTAACCAGATTACATATAACACATAATCATGCAATGTTGTTCATTCATTTCATTTTATGAACTCCAAGGATCATGGCAATTTTGTTTCTGGGATTCACTGGTGAATCCCACTGTGGCCTTGGATCTGTTTTTAATTGTGGCCTTCTAAATCCAAAATTGTGCCTCCAATATACGTATCACCACAACATGTTCTATATTTTAAACCATCTGCCCAGAATCATTGGACGGTAGGGCTGCAATATGGCAAAGACATTTCAGTTTGCAACAAGACTGGAACTTGACTTGCCCTAAAGAGCAAGTGAGTTTAAAAATGAGTAGAAAAATGTATCTTGTAGAGTGTCTACAGCTGTTGTCATGGGGGACCTGTGGCTACATCTCTAAGCCACCAAAGAGGAATAGACTTGAGCCACCCAACATTTGATTCTTCTTACATTTATATTAATGAAAATAGGGTGACTTTGATTGTAGAAAGGAAGTCCTAATGTGAATAATCAGTAGAATTATTGTAGTAGTAAATAATTTGGGGCAGATGATTTTTTTTATGTCTTTGTATTGCTGAAGAGAATAGAAAACCAAGAAGTGGCTACTCAAATAGCTCTTATCATGTTTAGCAAGAGAAAAAATTGAAATAATTTATTGAGCTGGGTTCTCAAGGGAGCTTATAGGAACATTTTTAAAAGTCAGTTCACAAACAATTAATCTGCAGAATCTTAAATTTCAGACCCAAGTATGCACAGAGTCAAATAATCCCATCTCATCTATGAACACCTAAACCCAACCCTTTAACTCTTGGCAGCTTAACCCTTCCAAAGAGCTGGAGAGAAATAACAGCTGAAAAAGCAAATACTGGCTACAATGGTTGAAATGCATCAACTGTTTTCTGCCTGGCTAATAGAAAATGAGTTTATGATGTAATGCAATTTTGCCAGCTCCTGCAACAGCTCATGAACTAGACTCCTTTTGGAGGAAGTGGGTAGAGACTTTGAAAGTTTAAAAGAGTAAATCTGGATCCAGTTAGTGTGACTGAATCCTGCCAGAACTTTTGATAACTTTTGACTCATTTGTAGCCTGATTAACTGAGTTATATAGGCAATAGGCCCTGCCTGAATTTCATTTTAGGCAATCTTTTAGGATCTCCACCAAAAGTAATCTCTTCTATAAGTTGGAGCTGGATCCTTTGCTGAAAAGAGGTGCTTTCCATTGTCTTTCATTTCCTACAAAGTTCTCACTGATTAAATAAAGACATTTTTTTAAAAAAAATTGAGCGAACCTTTGTATTTAAGGGATTGCTATTTGCATTTAAATAGTGCAATCTTCCTGTTTTATTCATTGAATTGATTGAGGGTTGAGGAATTATACTACAACCCTTTCCATATTTTTTGCACCGATTCTGCTTATTTTATTTACTTGGTAAATTCCAAATGCTAGCACTTGAAGCTTGCCATCCAAGGCTCCTGTTGCTTGGATCAATAGCGTAAGAACAAATTGACTACTTTAAAAAAAGGAATATCTTATGAAAGAAAGTTCCAAAACTGTTAAGAAGGACATCTTTGTTAATAAGCAAAGTAATTATTGTCTGAGTTTGTCTGCTTAGGACTTTCACTACCAAACAAGGTAACATCATCAGTCTGAATAAGTGTAGGGTTTGTATTCACTCACACTGTTGTTAACTAGTTGGGTAATAAAACATCTGCCAACAACTAAGCTTGAAGAACATCAATAACTCCATAGTTCAATCTGAGTTACAGAATTAAAATAGGAAAGTACAAATAATGTGGTACAGATACTTCCTAACAGCAGTGGTGTTAGAACAGAGTAGAGTAGAGTAGAGTAGAGTAGAGTAGAATAGAATAGAATAGAATAGAATAGAATAGAATAGAATAGAATAGAACTGATTTCTTTATTAGCCAAGTGTGATTGGACACATAAATAATTTGTCTTAAAAAATTAAGGAATCTAAGTTGTATTGCAGTGGAACTTGGCTGAATGAACTGTTGGATTTATTATAAATTTTTCCAGATTCTATGACGAATGTCCAATCTTGGCAACTTTTAAGACTTGTGAAGTCCAACTCCCAGAACTTCCCAGCCAGCATGGAACAGACATGACTGGCTGGGGAATTCTGGGAGTTGAAGTGCATAAGTCTTACCGTTGCCAAAGGTGGACACCTCTGCTCTAAATTGTGAAGAGTGAAGCAACATTTATAGCTGCTTCAGCAACATTCAGGTTGTGGAATTAAAATGAAGTAAAAGAGACACAGATTGGCTCAAGAGGCTTGCCACGAGGTGCCCAATGACAATGGTTTTTCCATGACCCCTTCTTTGATATTGATGAACTCAGACTTGCTTTTATTCCTTCCTTTGGTTATTTTACTTTTTTCCCCTGTTTCCCTTTTCTTCCCTGGCTGCTCTGTTTGACTTTTGATGCCCTACTGACATCTTTTGCCTTGTGACCTTTGGCCTTTCCCCGTGACCTTCTGGCTCGGTCTTCAGCTGTTGCCTCTTCTCAATTCAGTGCGACTGGCTCCGCCCCCAGTCATAAAGAGACGCACCTTCCAGGTATCCTCCTCCTTTTCCTCCTCCTCTTCCTCCTCCTCCTCCTCCTCCTGGTCTGTTCATTTCTGAAACTGGTAATTAACCAGCTTCCCATCTTCCTTAGGAGAGGGTTTCGTTAAAACTAGGAAAAGTAAAGATTCTCTGGCAATTCAGTAATGCACCCATTTCACAGAATTGACAAATCAGGTTTTTAATGCATTTGCATGCTTAGTTTAGCAGCTAAGCATGAACACATGGTTTAGTGGTTATTTGTCTTGAAAGTATTGTTAGACCATATAACAGTGATGGCTAACCTTTTTGTCCTCACCTGCCGAAATCGCACCCCCTTGTGCCACATTTTGGGTCTAGCAGGCCTCCCTGAAGCCTCCTGGGACCAAAAACGTTTGTGCGACCCTCCTGCCCCCTCCACATGGACGCATCTCCCGCATGCGCAGCAGAGACCCAAAAAAACAGCTGGCCGACGGGAGACGCGCACGCACACATGCGAGGTAGGGTTTTAAAAGGGTTTAATTTGATTTTACTGGAACCGATCTGTTTTACAATACAATCTGCTAAGCCAGAGGTCTTCAAACCTGGGAAACTTTAAGACTTTTGAACTTCAACTCCCAGAATTCTCTCCTGCTCTAATGGCTGGAGAATTCTGGGAGTTAAAGTCCAAAAGTCTTTAAGTTGCCACGTTTGGGGACCCCTGTACTAAGCAGGGGTAGTTCACTAGCCATAGTTCTAAACATTCGCCTAACCAAAGTATATTTCATAATCTTTTTAGATAGACGTTTGGCAGAGATAGGAAAATGGGAAGAACACAATTCCTACTGCTGCCATATGCTTGGAGACACAAATACATAGCCTAGAACAGGGATGGTGAACCTTTTCAGCACCAAGTGAACCACAACCCAGAAGAGGAGCTTCCCAGGGGACATGCGCATGCCTAAAATTGAACTTCTGATTTCTGGTGCGCACATGCACGCCAGCCAGCTGGTCTTCTCATTACTGGAGCACACGAGCATGCAATGATCAGCTATCTGCTGCACATGCCACAAAATGGAAGCTCTGCTCTTCCTATTTCCAGCACTGCCACCTGCACGAAGCCAGTTGTTCGTCACGGGCCCATGTTCACCAGAAACCTGGAAGAGAAACGGGCAACGCCGCGCATGCCAGGCAACATGGCTCCGCGTGCCACTTCTGGCACCTGTGCCATAGGTTTGCCATCACGAGCCTAGAATAACCTAGAATTTCCAGTGATTATCCAATGGATGTTTAGAGCTTTATGTCCTATTAATTATTCAAATGACTCTTCCAAACAAGTGTCTTGCATTCAACCCTTGGTCCTAATTAAGTGGGAGCCAAATTTCAGCCTTCAACTGTTCGTTGCAGGGAATGTTATTCTAATATGATAGATTATTTCATAGAAGTATCAACAAATTTCATGCTTGACCACATCTACTGCGCCATCAGAATTGGGACTAGCAGAGATTGGACATCTAACAAGTCCTGCACCATCTCAGCTGCCCAGCAATGGCATCCTTCAATAGACAGAAGTCTCCAGAGCAGAATGCACATCATCCTCATTTTTGGGGATAATGTTCTGTGTGCTTTGGTAGATGAGGTTCATCTCAGCCAGAGTGCTTGTATAAGCAAGATGCCCATTCATGCAAAGTCCCTTGTTACAGTGGCATTATGATATGCTTATGCATACTGCTGATCTGAACTGGCCTTGCCTTCCAGGATCCATCTGGAATCCTATTGGATAGCAGTAGCACTTAAGACTTATATGCCACTTCTCAGTGCTTTGCAGCCCTGTCTAAACAGTTTACAGAGTCAGCCTATTGCCCCCAACAATCAGGGTCCTCATTTTACCCACCTTGGAAGGATGGAAAGCTGAGTCAACCTTGAGCCTGATGAGATTTGATTTGCTGAATTGTAGCCAGCTGTCAGCAGAAGTAGCCTGCAGTACTGCACTCTAACCACTATGCCACCATGGCTTATCATGGATGGAGGAATAATCAAAGATCAAACACCACCCTCACCAGATGTCATAGGCTATGTGTAGCCATTGACTGGAGCTATATTTTAAAAATTGTTCTGCTCTGTTGCATGTGCATTTAATATGCTGTTAGGCTTCATTGAAGATGGTCTCATGTCACCATTTTGGCAATGCATAAAATACTGCATGACCAAAAGACAGAATTCCATGGGCACGGTAGGAGTATAGCCACTTAATTTGCCAAATAGATTTTTTACCACTAGGGTACTTCAAATGCATACCTACAAAAAAAAATTCAGGTGATGTGAATCTTAGTATTAGATGCAGAAAAATCCAACTAACTGAATTGGATGGCATTTAATATTGGCCCTCGGTTTCCCATCCAACCTATTGCAATGGAAGCTTTTAAAAAAATAATAATATGGGAATGCGCCATCAGCCAATCCATAGTTACTCTTTGCCTGAGTTTTAGAAACCCCCTTCATAGACTTTCTAACAAGACCTTGTTTGGCTTTACCTGTATTCCTTGGCTTAGGTGGTTATTTGTTCTCCCATGTTATTTAGCTGTGTTTATAGTAATATTATTCTCAATGAACCTCAGGGTGAACAAGGACAGGCAGGCATCCAAGGGCCTCCAGGGCTACCTGGGCCTCCAGGACCACCAGGGACTCCAGGACCAACTGGCCCATCTGGCCCAGCTGTAAGTGTTTTTCATGTCTCTATGGATCTTTCTGTTGTGGCCCATCAGCGGCCTGCGGAGCTGGCAACAGATTCAGATAGTGAGGAGGTTGGGGAGGAACATGGGCCAGTCCTGGAGTCTGGGGAAGGCTCTGATGGGGGCTCTGTGTCGGAGGCAGAGAGGTGGCCAGAGCCGTATGCCAGCTATCAATTGCCTTCAGAGTCAGACATCAGTGGGGCAGAAGAACAGCTGGAGCCTGTTCCAATTGTGTGCGCATGTGCAGAGTTGCCAGACAAAGGGAACAGCTAAAGAACAGGGTCAACTTGGGAATAAGGCCACAGGTGGATGATGAATGGCCCCTCCCAGAGGGAATAAAAGAGGAGTGAAGGGGAGTGGAGTTTGCAGGAGGCAATTAATTCGCTTAATTGGTTTGTAACTCTCCGAGACTCCTTGCCAAGTTCTGCAGATATCGGCCTGGCAGCTCTCCAAGCCAGATAAGGAGAGATAAGACTATAAATTCCTCCCTTGAAAGATTTTAAAATTCACAGTAAATTAATAAAAGGGTTTTTTTTTTCAGGACCAGGAGTTTGCTTCCTGCTCTTGGGAAGCCTCGGTCAGAACAGTCTCCCTCTCCAAGAACCTCAAAATTACCTTTTACCTCTATGTCTGACCAGTTTCTGAGGTTGCCTCAAAGCCTTTGATATCTTCTGGAGGTTTTAAAGAAGAGATTGGTTAATCATTTGATAGGGTCTCCTGTTTGAGCAGAGGGTTGGACTAGAAGACCTCCAAAGTCCCTTCCAACTCTGTTATACTGTTATTCTGCCATGAGATGGCTGCACAAGACTATCATTTCATGACACCCATCTGTGAAAAGAGCCAGAGTGGGGCAATTACTCTATGATTTGAACATTTCCACTCCCAAGCCAACTCTTAAATTAAGAAAGTCTTCAAATGCCTTTGATGATTTATTCAGATTTACAATACCTTTGTGATATCTCAAAAAGGCTTGTTTCTTTGCTCCCATAGGGGAAAACCGGAGAACCTGGCAAGGATGGAAAGGTAGCCATTTAATCATTTTTTCTTGCATTTGTTCGTATAAAAATATTTTCTCCGAGCCTGAGAAGGACAACATGGGACACATGTTGAAGTTCAGGGCTTGCATGCGATTAATTGCTGAATTCCACTGCAAAGTTTATTCATCAGAGAAAAATCATATTTCTCCTAGAATGAAGTTTCTAGACTCATTTTAGTCCTGGCTACATTGCATAAGTGAGGCTGAGTCAACCTTGAGCCTGGTGGGATTTGAACTGCCAAATTGCAGGCAGCCAGTAGGCAGCAGAAGTAGTCTGCAGTACTGCCTTCTAACCACACAACTTGCTGTACTTTTGAATTCTATTCTGGCATCTGACAACTGCACTACTGGTAGTCTTCAACTTACAACAGTTCATTTAGGAACTGTTCAAATGTCAGGGTTCTGATGAGGGGTGGGTTCCTGCCAGTTCTAACCTCTTCTATAGAAGAGGTTCCACAAATCTACCATGCCATTTAGAACCGGTTCCAGCTCCCTCCCCCTGCCCATCTGCACATCATCAAGATGAAGAGTGAGAGGAGGAATTCTGGGAGTTGAAGTCCACAAGTCTTAAAGCTGTCAAGTTTGAACACCCCTGCGTTTTTTTCTAAAGGGTTAGGGGTGCAAGGGTCTTGTAACTTGACAGCTTTAAGACTTGAGTGCTTCAAATGTCAGAGTTTCTGAGGCAACATTTTGGTTGCTAAGCAAGAATGTTGTTAAGTGAGTTTACCACATTTTCTAAGTTGGCCACACCCACCCAGTCACATGACTGCCAAGTCACTCCCACTCGGTCACATGGCTGGCAAGCCAGTCCCACCCGGTCGCATGGCCGGCAAGCCACGCCCATAAAGCAGGCCACACCTACAGAAGAGGTTCTAAAAAAAATTGAAATCCACCACTGGTTCTGACATCAAAATTACAAGGGCATAGAAAAACGCGACTTATGGCATTTTTCACACTTACAATCATTGCCGCATCCCCCTGGTCACGTGATCAAAATTTGGATGCTAGGCAACCGACTCATACTAATGGCTATTGCAGTGCCCTGTAATCATATGGTCAGCGTTTGCAACCTTCTGGCAAGCAGAGTCAATGGAGAAGCCAGATTCACTTAACAACCATGTTACTAACTGAGCAACTGCAATGATTCACTGAACAATTGTGGCAAGAAAGGTTGTAAAATGGGGCAAAAATTCACTTACCAATTGCCTCACTTAGCAACAGAAATTTTGGGCTCAATTGTGGTTGTAAGTTGAGGGCTACCTGTAATAAACCTGGGCTCTGATGCAGAGATGGTCTTCAGCAGGTTCTGACCAGTTCTGGAGAACCGGTAGTAGAAAATTTGAGTAGTTCGGAGAACACATAAATACCACCTATGACTGGCTCTGCCCCCATCTAATCTCTGCCTCCCGAGTCCCAGCTGATCGGGAGAGAATGGAGATTTTGCAGTAACCTTCCCCCCCTGCCACACCCACCAAGCCACGCCCACAGAAACAGTAGTAAAATTTTTGAATCGCACCCCTGCTCTGATGAAACCTAGGCAGTTTACTGCCTTCCGTGTTCTAATCTGAAAAGTACAGAGAGGAAAACCACGGAAGAGCAGCAGAGAAATCCCATGGCATCATTACAAAAAGGCATAGGGATTGCTGAAGAATACAGATTCAAATGCATCAGAGGTGGTATTCAGCCGGTTTGGACCAGTTTAGGAGAACTGATAGTGCTGATAATCAGTTGGCCCCACCCACCCACCCCTGCCCTATCCTGTCCTTTATTTCCAACTTTCTATCTCATCTCAATCGTGCAGCACAGCTGATTTGCCCCCCCCCTCACTTTTTTTTTACTACCAGTTCTGTGGCTGGTGTGGCTTGATGGGTGTGGTAGAAGGATACTGCAAAATCCCCATTCCCTCCCACCTCCAAGGGAAGGATACTGCAAAATCTCCATCCCCACAGCCAGGGGTGGCATTTGCCGGTTCTCCGAACTACTCAAAATTTCCGCTACTGGTTCTCCGAACTACTCAAAATTTCCGCTACCGGTTCTCCGAACTACTCAAAATTTCCGCTACCGGTTCTCCGAACTACTCAAAATTTCCGCTACCGGTTCTCCAAACTACTCAAAATTTCTGCTACTGGTTCTCCAAACTACTCAAAATTTCCACTACCGGTTCTCCAAACTACTCAAAATTTCTGCTACCGGTTCTCCAAACTACTCAAAATTTCCACTCCCAGTTCTCCAAACTACTCAAAATTTCTGCTACCGGTTCTCCAAACTACTCAAAATTTCTGCTACCGGTTCTCCAAACTACTCAAAATTTCCACTACCAGTTCTCCAAACTACTCAAAATTTCTGCTACCGGTTCTCCGGAACCTGTCAGAACCTGTTGGATTTCACCCTTGAGATAGATTCAAAAGCATCTCTCCATTGAAAAGCATTTCATTAAAGTTCATTCACCCAATGCAAACAATGTTGCTGTGCAAACAGAACTAAAAGAAGGACAGATCTCAGAGTTAAAGTCCTTTGACTATTTTTGCTGCTTCAGTGATCTTGTGTTCCTTTGTCATCAGGGTTTGCCAGGACTTCCTGGACCAAAGGTGAGTAAAATACCTTGAATTAAATATTGGACCTTAGCAGAGTCTTCTGAAATTTCAGTGTTGTGGGCATGAACGTTGCAATCACTGAAACACGGTTAGAAATCCAGTTGCCAACATGAGATTACTTCTAACTATAAAGTGCTAGGAAATTGCTGAGCTAGGAAATTGTTTTGCAATTTTTAAAAAAAAATTTTTTTTAAAGAATCCAGTTCTAAAGTTAACCAGCTGTATGAACATTTCCCAATGTGTTAGGGCTTTAATTTTCCTAATTCCCAAACTACATGATCTTAGAAACTGGGTTGTGGATTGTTTATACACTGGATCCAACTCTTAATGATAATGTATTTAATTGTGTGAAATAAATTGACCTAAGGCACATTTTGAAAAACATAATTGACTTCCAATATTCAAAAGTGTGGAGAGAAGTTTAATAAGATATGGGGTAGTGAGCTTACACAGAACTCTTTTGTTAGGACACAGAGAAATTGGCAATCAAAATCTAAGTTTTTTTGCTAGTTTTCATATATTTCTCCTTCTGCTACATGGCACCATCTTTCCCATCTAAGGACAATTCTTCTTAACAACCAAATTCATGTGGATCTTAAAGGGTAAAATAGCCCTTAACAATGGATATCATAAAGGGATGCGGTGGCTCAGTCTCAAAGAAGCTGAGCTTGTCGATCAGGTCAGCAGTTCGTCAATTCAAAACCCTAGTGCCGCGTAACAGAGTGAGCTCCCATTACTTGTCCCAGCTTCTTCCAACCTAGCAGTTCGAAAGCATGTAAAAATGCAAGTAGAAAAATAGGAACCACCTTTGGTGGGAAGGTGACAGCGTTCCGTGCACCTTCAGCATTTAGTCATGCCGGCCACATGACCACGGAGATGTCTTCGGACAGCGCTGGCTCTTCGGCTTTGAAACGGAGATGAGCACCACCCGTAAAGTCAGGAACGACTAGCGCATATGTGCGGGGGGAATCTTTACCTTTATGGATATCACAGTTATTTTCTTAAGACATGAATACTTTTCAGTGGTCTAATTCTCATTCAGTATCTTCTTCAGAATCGTGATTTGTGTTCATTTTCTTTAAAAGAATATTTTGGTTTGAGTCTCCAGGTAGCTTAATTCACTCTATTTTTTTTTCTTTTCAATTGAATTTATAGGGTGACCCTGGACTTCAAGGATACCATGGAAGGAAGGTATGATGAACAATATAAAAATTGAATTAGAATGTAGGCAAATTTTAAATTCATTAAAATTGACCACGGCCATCTCAGAATATGATACACCATTCTCGGGGTGGGCTGCTACGGATTCGCCCAGGTTTGGGAGAACCCATAGCTAACTTTATGGTCGGTTTGGAGAACCTCCAAATCCCACCCCTGGCTGGCCCCACCCACCACATCCTGCCCCTGCCACCCCACCACGCCCCTCCCAGGAGTCTCCACAGGCCCGTTTTGGATGAAAGGTAAGTGCAGGGCCTACACGGAGGCTCAGAGGGGGGGAAAAACAGGCCTCCCAGAAGACCTTTGGAGCCCCAGGGAGAAAGTTCTTGCCCACCCAGAGGCTCGAGGAAAGTCTCCGGAGCCTGGGGAAGGTGAAAACATGCACACATGCCATGGTGCAGGAGGCCGACTAGGCCACACCCACCATAGCCACACCCACCCAGCAACCGAGCAGGGAACATGTTGCTGAAATCTTTTTTAAAGTTTTTTATGTTTCCATTTTCATAACATATAATCTCACATGTATACTATTACATAGACAACATCGTATTGTATTATTAAATGCTTACATCAATTCATCTTACCATCAACTCCCAAAAACAATTATTGGCTCTTCTGCTCTCCATACACCATATCTGTACCTTGTCCATCACTTTCTTTTCCCTCTCTCCTCCCCCTCCCTACCTCTTTTCTTCCCTCTTCTCTACTTCCCCTTCCTCTCTCTTTCTCCTCTCTCCCCTTTCCACTCCTCCTTTCTCTCCTCCTCTCTCCCCCCTTTGCCCTCTCTCCTATCCCTCTCTTCTTCCCTTATCTCTCTCTGCTCTACTTCACACTCTTCACCTCATTTACTTGGATATTGCTGAAATTTTTGAAGGCCACCCCTGACCATTCTTCATCTTATGCATAGATATCTAAGCATTTTCCTAGCCGTGACATTTACTTAATTTCTTCCTGTGGGCATCTTTGACTAAGAGTGCCAGGGCCTAGGACGATAGGCATTGTGATTTCCTCCTGAGCCCTTTATCAGTGTTTTTTAACCTTAAGAACTTTAAGAAGTGTAGATTTGACCTGCTGGCTTTCTGCTTTATTAATGAGTAAAATCTGTTGTAAGACTATGATCCTGAAGATGTTTCCAAATCTCCACTGCTACTTTGATTTTTAGGTTGCTTGAGACTGTTGCTGTCTGACAAGCTGATTAAATTCTGGTCCATCCATAAGAACACCTGACCGAAGTTGACTTGGTTACAATAAGCTTTTCCCATCCTTAGCAAGTTTACATATCAGAGAGGAAAAGTAACAAATGTAAAAAAGTAAAAAATGCTAGAGAAGTGAGAGCGCTTGTGAATAAACAATTTCCACAATTATTCTGAGATAACATAGTCCAATGTTGGTGAACCTTTTCAGCACCAAGTGCCGAAACAGGAGCATGCACACTGGAAACTAGAAGAGCAGACACCAGACGGGCATGTGGGTGCCGGGAACATGATCTTCCGGTTTCTGGTGTGCACATGCGCACCAGACACCTGGTCTTCCAGTTTCTGGCATGCATGCTCACACAAAGACCAGCTGGGCGGTGTGTATGCATGTGCCAGAAACTGGAAGATCACCTTCCCGGCACGCACATGCACATCGGGCAGCTACTCTTCTGGTTTTCGGCGCTCCCCTGTGCATGAAGACCATCTGGCCAGTGCGCCAGAACCTGGAAGAGCAATGGGTGATGGCTCTGCATGCCACTTCTGGCACATGTTCTATAGGTTCGCCATCACAGACAGTGTCCTTTAAAGACTGATTCTACATCCCATTTAAAGCACTTGCAATTGCAGTAAGTTAAGAAGCTCTTTTACCTGGTTAATTCTTTTCAATTCTTTCATAACATATTGATAGTTATTCTTCTGCTCCATTTACCATGCTCAATTTTATTTTGATGGGTGACTTTTATTATACTGTAAGTCCAAGTGAATTTCACAGATAGATTGAGGCAGGATTTTACACTAAGGTCATGTTGCAATAGTTCTGCAATCCAGCTATTAAATCTACTGTTTTGCCTCCTAGGGATAAATTGAAAAAAAATATGATGAGTGCTGTCTCAAGGGGAAAAAATTAATTACAGTAATGGCACACAACTCTGCCATTATCATAGTGGTGAAAACTAGTCCATATTCTGTACGTTTTAAGCATCTAAATAACAGGTTCATTCAATCCCTGTTCAATGAAAACTTTGCAATGCAGGATCTCCAAGAGATGGGCATTTTTTTCCCCAACAGAAGTGAATATCTATACTTCTGGATTGAACTCTGGAATCCTTGATGCTCTCGGAATGTGGTTGTTTGATTGCAGATGTTTTATTTCCCAACTAGAATGCATCTTCATACCTAGTGGGGTAATGAAAGCATCCGCAAGCAAAAAACCACGCCAGGGGTGAAATCAAGTTACCTTTGCTATAGGTTCAGTAGCAATGTGAGAGCACCCGCACTTTGCTCATATGCTCCACCTGTGCACAAGTGCAGGATCATCCGTGCAAGTGCAGCACCATCTATGCATGAGCAGAATGTCAAAAATGGACGTGATGACATCCAGGCAGGTGGGTGGAGCCTGCTACTGAGCGCGCTTGCAAAGGTAAGCGAACAGCGGGGGGGGGGGAACCGCTGTGCCACATGATTTAGATTAGCTGGAAAGCAGGACATCCTGCTTTCTAGCTAATATAAATCGCACATCACAGCTGATAATCAGAAATCACCTGAACCGGTAGCAATTTTTTTTTGCTACCGGTTCGGGTGAACCAGTAGCATTTTTACTACCGGTTTAGGTAAACTGGTCCAAACCGGTAGTATTTCACCCCTGAATCATGCTCAGAAAGCATCAAGGGCTCCACATTCACTTCTCTTTAAATGGTTCTGGAAAAGAAGAACCTCCCAATGCTGATTTTATTGATTCCTGATGGACCAAAATTGTCCTAGCATTATATGCTGATATAATAATATCAGATTATCAGAGATGGTACAACTGAATCTAATGTAAGTGAGGAGGAGAAGCATGAAAAAAGAGACAAATTTAGAATAGAATAGAATAGAATAGAATAGAATAGAATAGTTCTAGTCCAACTCCCTTCTTAGGCAGGGCATCCTACACCACTTCAGACAAATGGCTATCCAACATCTTCTTAAAAACTTGCAGTGTTGGAGCATTCACAACTTCTGGAGGCAACTTGTTCCACTGATCAATTGTTCTAACTGCCAGGAAATTTCTCCTCAGTTCTAAGTTGCTTCTCTCCTTGATTAGTTTCCACCCATTGCTTCTTGTTCTGCCCTCAGGTGCTTTGGAGAATAGCTTGACTCCCTCTTCTTTGTGGTAACCCCTGAGATATTGGAAGACTGCTATCATGTCTCCCTTAGTCCTTCTTTTTACTTGTTTCAGAGAGTGAAAGAAATGAAATTTGTTTCAGACAGGGAAAGGATAGAATGCTAATATAAAGATAGCAATTCAAAAGATAATTTTATAAACAGGATTGAATACTCTTAACAGCCTGCAGTCATGTCTATTGTGCAACTGTTTGTATACATTATTTGGCTGAAATTGTAACACTTGGCAGACTTCTCTTGAAATCGGCATAAATCAAAGACCTGGCCTTCTGCAGAAAACTGAAAATCATAGTCTCTGTGGCCCAGATCCATCTTTTCACATCTGTGTGCACAATTTATGGCCTCTTTTCCAGTGACAATGATGTTTTCTTCATTAGCTGACTATGCAACACTTAGTGGCTTCACAGCTCTCAGGAGAATGAAGCAAGTCATTGCTCGGCGGCTGTGTGGGCGTGCATCAGTGAAAGAGCTGTCTTCTTACAGTATAGGAAGGGGTTCATAAGTCTGAATTTTTAATCAGTGGAAGAAAAGTTTTGTTTTGACATAAGAAGAAAGTCCTAGGATGCCTGTCTTATTTTATTACATTAGATTTATACCCCACTTGTCATTCGGAATCTTAAGGCAGCAAACACAATGGTTTCTCCAGAGGTGGTATTCAGCCGGTTTGGACCGGTTCACCCGAACCAGTAGTGGAATCATGGGTGCGAGTGGGTGGCCCACCCACCTGCTCTGGCTCTATGCCATCCTATTTAGGCACGTTTTTTGAGTCCGGGTGCATGCACGGGAAGTGTGCACACAAGCAAAGTCCATGCGCAGAAGGCCGGGCTTATATACGTAAGGAATGCGTGAAGTGAGCGGGTGCACAGGCGGCAAGCTAGTGGTAACAAAATGTGAAACCCCCCCACTGGGTTTCTCCTTCCTTTTCCCCCTATCCCAACAACCCTGTGAGAGCTGAGATAGAGTGATTGCCTCAGAGTCATCTAAAGAGCTTTTTTGATTGAGAACCTGAGTGTCTCCTCTCCAGGGAATTCAATACCTTCACCACTATCTACATTGTCTCTGTATTGCTGAGGGGAAAGAATGGCTGGAAGGCTAGAGCAGATGCATCATTGAGATAGAAGTTCTTTCTCACCATTAAATTTCATTTTGTTAGATTGGGCCCAGGGTTCAAATCTGTTGAGATCCTTCTGAATCTTGAATCTTTTGGAGTATTGACTATTACTGCCAGCTTGGTGTCATCTGCAGATTTGATCAGTTCCCCTTCTATTCTCTCATCCAAGTCGTTTATGAAGACATTGAAGATTACTGAATCTAAGACAGAACATTGGGGTATTCCACTGCATATTTCCTTCCCTGTAGATGTAGATCCATTGAGGACTACATGTTGAGCGTGGCTGGTCAGCCAGTTATGAATCCATCTGGTGGCGATGCTGTCTAACACACATTTTTCTATCTTACCAAGAAGTAGGTTGTGGTCTACTTTATCAAACGCCTTACTGAAGTCCAAGTAAATTATGTCCACAGCATTTCTCTGGTTCAACTAATTTAGTCACTTTGCCCCAAAAAATGCGATAAGATTTGATTGGCAGGATCTGATTTTGATAAACCCGTGTTGGCTTTGGGTTACTCCACCTACCGTGGCTCTCTATTACTGAGAGAAAAGAATGGTTGGGAGGTTGGAGTTGATCCTCCCTGTGACAGAGGTTCTTTCAAAACAGGAAAAGTTACTTTGGGAAGGACAACTTCCCAACATCAAACACAAACATTTCTCTTCTAGTTCTCTATTGTGTGCATCATTCTGAAACCACAAGGTAACTTTGCTTTAAAAAGATTTTACAAGGAACATATAAAACCTACTCATCCAAGACCATTTCCTCCCTGCTGTCTTTTGCATTAACATCCTCACACAAAGTGAAGGGGGGGGGGGAACCTAATGCTTTCTGTGCAGGATCACAACATAACCTGAAGGTCCAGACAGTAAGACTGACAAGCATTCATTGCTTTGAAAAGGAGGAATCCACACCAGTTTGGTGACTGAGACCTTACCTTGAACTATGCTTTTCTAAGCATTGTTGAATTCTTCTTCATTCTTCCATCCCCTAAAAGTGGAGACGTAGTCTCCTAGGCAGTTAGAATCCTCCACTTTGTGGGGGGGGGGTTTCTTATCCCATGCATTTTGTAAATGTTTACTCTATATATCTTTTATTCATTAAACATGACACTCAGTCAACTGAACATTTAAAGATCTATCACAAATATCATGAGCCAAGGTGGCGCAGTGGTTAAATGCAGCACTGCAGGCTACTGCTAGATCAGCAGGTCAGCGGTTCAAATCTCACCGGCTCAGGGTTGACTCAGCCTTCCATCCTTCCGAGGTGGGTAAAATGAGGACCCAGATTGTTGGGGGCAATATGCTGACTCTCTGTAAACCGCTTAGAGAGGCCTGAAAGGCCTATGAAGCGGTATATAAGTCTACTGCTATTGCTATTGCTATCATTGACTGGCGCTGATGGTTGATTCCGGTTTTTGCCAGCATCCTAGGTATCAACCAAGTATCTTCTTAAAATGTACGATTTCCGAGTAGCGCAGTTAGTAGTTTTTGCAGTTCTGCTGGTGTCCTTGCAGGAAGCTGCAATTTCTTGATGTATTTTGTAAAATTCCTATTCTTATCATCATCATCATCATCATCATCATCATCATCATCATCATCATCATCATGGTTCATTGCACAGTCAGCCAGATGTTTAAACTGGATTTGGCAATTTTATCTACCTTTTGAGCCCTTCTCAAGAACTTGGAATAGGCAGATTTTTTTTTTATGGTGTTAAAAGGTATCGTCACAGGAGATAAGCAATTCCAAGTAATTCTGCCTTTCACAATTGACCGATGAGAATTTTGTCAGTGTGGTGAGGTTTAAGTGGTGCTCCAGTTGCTTTGGGATTGCAACCGAGGTGCCTATTACTATTGGTACTATCTTTGTTTTCTTTTCCCACAGTCGTTCTATTTCTATTCGCAGGCCTTTGTATGTTGTGATCTTCTCCCATTTTTCCTCTTTTGTTTTGATGTCTTCAAGTATTGCCATGTATACCAACCAGACTTTTTTTTAATCTTTCTTAAAGACAATTGTTAAGCCTGGGATGTTATATGGTGGAGGTTTATTGTTGTTGTTGTTGCTGTTGTTACTTTTTCTTGCATCTTTTCCTTAGGGTGAAGTGGGTGAAACAGGCTTACCAGGAACACCTGGACTTCCAGGATCTGCTGGCTCTAAGGTAAACGTCATATTGCACTAACAAATGCTTATCTTAACAAATGCTCACTTGAGGTTTTTAAGAAGAGAATAATGTGCTTCAGAGGTGGGTTCCTACTGGTTTGGACCGGTTCAGCCGAAGCTGTAGTAACTTGGAGGCCTGAGACACTGGAACCGGCAGCTTTGGGATTGCAACCAGCAGCGATCCAGGCCTGCCACGGCAGCGATCCAGGCCTGCCACGCCCCTGAACCGGTTCTCTCAGCATCACGCTAGCATCGCCGCCATCTTGTTTTCTCCTTGTCGCATGCACAGAGCAATTTTTGTGCGCTTGTGCGGGGCACGTCCCTGAGTGAACTGTCAGTAGCGGCAGCTGGAACCCACCCCTGATGTGCTTCCTTCCCCCCATCCCACCCCCCGTTGCATAGGGGAGAAAGGCAGACAGTAGCCTGAAGGTAGGCATGGACACTTTGTTACTTAAAATAAGGCATTGTTATGAAAACCGCAACCCTGGCCAGACTTATTGAGTGGCAAAGACATCTGTCTTGTGTTGCCATTCGATTAACCACAAGCAGACATCCCATGTCTTATTTCCAAAAGGCACAAAGGTTTACTCAGTGAAATCTACCTTTGAAGGGCTCCTTGGAATTTGACTCTTAGCAAAAGCCTCTCCTTTTACCACTCAAATTGGTCGATGATTTCTCGTCTTCCTGCACTTTGGGATTGAGGGGTTTTTATCCAGAAAAATCTGGCTAGCTGACACACATCAAATCTATCTGGGGTCAACAGGTCCTGACTCTGAGGTTTGGCACGCACCTTTTCTCTTCTTTTACTATTTTAGGGCTCTTTGAAAAGCTAGCCTTGATTTCATGCCCATATGTTATTTATTCAACTGAAATCTATATCGAGCCCATGCAATTTAAATATATTACTGTTATTTTCTTTTTTAAAGCATCTTACCATTTTGGCTAACATTCACAAAAGGTAAAGGAAAAAATTGCCTGGCCAGAGTTAAAATGCCTGGTTCTCATATATCATAAATGCAAATGTGAGTGTTTTGATCTAAAAATGGAAGTGGATGCTTTTTGTTTTTCTTCTCTGCTCCCATCAGGATCTGCTTAGACCAACATTAGTTATATGATACACATATTGCAGTAAAAGTCAGCAATAACTGATCCAAAACAGTCTTCCTTGATTTATCCCTTCGTTTTCATGAGTAATCAAAACATGTTACCAATATGGTCTTCTCCAAGTTGATGTCCTCCAGATGTGCTGGACAATAAATCCCATAATCCTTAACAAGCAGGACTGGGAATTGTAATTTAACATATTTCCAGGCCACCAGATCTGAGAAGGCAGTAAGGAAGAAAGCCCACAATATGTAATGTTCAGAGCAACTTAGAGTAGAGTAGAGTAGAGTAGAGTAGAGTAGAGTAGAGTAGAGTAGAGTAGAGTAGAGTAGAGTAGAGTAGAGTAGAGTAGAGTAGAGCAGAGCAGAGCAGAGCAGAGCAGAGCAGAGCAGAACAGAATAACAGAGTTGGAAGGGACCTTGGAGGTCTTCTAGTCCAACCCCCTGCTTAGGCAGGAAACCCTGCACCAGAGCAGAAAAATGGTTATCCAATCTCTTCTTTAAAACTTCCAGAGTTGGAGCATTCAGAACTTCTGGAGGCAAGTTGTTCCACCGATTAATTGTTCTCACTGTCAGGAAATTTCCCCTTAGTTCTAAGTTACCCCTGAGATATTGGAACATTGTTATCATGTCTCCCCTAGTCCTTCTTTCTATTAAACTAGACATACCCAGTTCCTGCAACCGTTCTTCATATGTTTTAGCCTCCAGTCTCCTCATCATCTTTGTTGCTCTTCTCTGCACTCTTTCTAGAGTCTCCACATCTTTTCTACATCATGGCAACCAAAACTGGATGCAATATAAGTTTTGAATTCACACATCAATTAGATTCTAAACTTGCCCAATCAATGTTTACTAAGGAACAAAAGGGTGTGTAGCTGCCTTCATTCTCAAACTGGAGTACAAATATATAGATTTGTAAAGGAAATAGTAGGTAGTTGGATCGTACAAAGCTTTGAAGGGGTGTTTTGCTCTGAGCGGAGCTACAATTTGAAGCTACTCCAAGAAGCAACGCAGCACAGACCTTCTAAAGAACAAAGGAAAACTGTGTTGTTGCTTGTTTCGTATCCCTCCAGGGACACCTTCCTTTACTTTCACCCCACTGGAATAAGTCTCTACATCTGTGCAGAAGCCCCTCTCAGTTTGGGTCTGCTGGGAAGAGTCCTCCCCACCTCCCTCTAAGGCAATATAAAGCCTTTTCATGGTGCAAATTGCATTACTGCTGCAGCTCAGTAAGACAGCTAGCATAGCCTGAACAGCTTGAGCCATCAAAGCTTCATGAAGATCTACTTGGGTGAACAAGCATGCTAAATTCCTCTGTTGACTTCATTAGTAAACATCTGTTCCCCAGTTAAGATTTCCAGGCATGTTTGCTGTCTTGCAGGAAAAGGAGCTGTGATGGAGAGCATAGCAGATAAGCAATGATAACTGAATGCTAAGGACCAGGGGTCTCCAACCTTGGCAACTTTAAGACTTGTGGACTTCAACTTCCAGAGTTCCTCAGCCAGCTTTGTTGCCTGATAAATTCTGGGGTTGAAGTCCACAAGTCTTAAAAGTTGCCAAGGTTGGAGACCCCTGCTAAGGACCATCCACACGCTGCCACTGCTGATTGGCAACAGAGCATCAAACTCTTGTTATCCCCAGGCAAGCACCATATTAGACCAGACTTCTATCTAAAACAAGACAATAGCTACTCAACTGAAGATAAGTAACTCTTTAAAAAAAACCAAATGGATACAGATTAACAGAGTTGGAAGGAACCTTGCGGGCCCAACTCCCCCTCCCCGCCCAAGCAGACCCTACACCATTTCTGACAAATGGCAATCCAATCTCTTCTTGAAAGCCTCCAGTGATGAAGCTTCCACAATTTCCGAAGGCAACTTCTGTTCCATGGGTTGATTGTTCTCCCTGTCAGAAAATTTCTACTTATTTCCAGGTAGAATCTCTCCTTGTTCAGTTTCCATCCATTACTCCTTGCCTGGCCTTCAGGCGTGGCACGACAAAACCGCGCTCGACTAAAGCGCGCCCGATTAAACCGCGTCGCTGATGTCATCAACAAGGCGACAACAGCGAGCGCGGAGAAAGAAGGGCGCTTTAAATAGCGCTTTGAAAGCAAGCCGATTCAAGTTAAGGTAAGGGTTAGGTTTAGGGTTAGGTTAAGGGTTAGGTTAAGGGTTAGGATTAGGTTTAGCGTTAGGTTAAGGGTTACGTTTAGGGTTAGGTTTAGGATTAGGTTTAGGGGGGTTAGGTTTAGGTTTAGGGGTTAATTTTAGGTTTAGCGTTTACAGCGTGCTTTTTTCTCCGCACTGTTGTCGCGCTGTGATGACGTCAGCTACGCGGTTTCGTCGAGCGCCCTTTAGTCGAACGCGGTTTTGTGGTGGAACCGTCTTCAGGTGCCTTGGAAAATAGCTTGACCCCCCATCTTCTCTGTGGCAGCCCCTCAAATATTGGAAGACTGCTGTCATGTCTCCCCTGGTCTTTCTCTTCACTAGACTAGCCATGCCCGGTTCCTGCAACTGTTCAACATGTTTTAGCCTCCAGTCCCCTAATCATCCTGGTTGCTCTCCTCTGCACTTTTTCTAGAGTCTCAACACCTTTTTTTATAGTGTGGTGACTAAAACTGGATGCAGTACTCTAGGTATGGTCTTACTAAAGCTACCTTTATCTGAAATTTTTGTGTTTATACCGTTGAGACATCGATGGCCATCAAGAAGCTAAAGAGACATTTATGGTCCTCTTTAAAGATTTTAACCAATTATAAATGATGAAAAACTGAATATAAGAGTTTGGAATGATGTGACAGGTGATGCAGTGATTTGCAGAAGAAATGGTACCAGAGGAAAAAGAGAAAGTATTACTCTCGAAATTTTCAGATTTTCAACAGTTTCTTGTTTTAATTTGCAAACTAAGGTGGTGACTTCTGTAGATCAGCTAGATGCTGCCACCTGCTGTCCAGCAGCCAAACTCCAGTCATCTATAGGTTTTCCTTGACCTCTTCTTTTTATGAAAATGATACGACAGACTGTGTCACAAGGTCCACTCGGTCACAAAGATCACAGACAATGATTTTGCAAGGATGGATTCCTTGTTTTTCTTTCTCTCTCAAATTCTCTTCTATGAATTATATCTCATTAATGTCCTTACAATTCAAGAATGATGATTTCATTGACTGATCATGGGAATCTATTCTTTTGTCCAGAACTTTGCTTAAATGTTTCTGAGATGGTTGTTGCTGCTGATTTGGAGGGTAGATTCATTCAGGAATGGATCGTTAAACCCACCAAGTATCACATTGGGTGGCATGATTTGAGATCCTTTTCGATATTTTCAAATGCCACCCACCTTAACATGTCTTGGACGTAGTTCCAGAACTCTTCATAAACGTTTTGATAGAAGGAAAGAGGGAAGGGCCAACCCATCCAACATATTTTAGTGTTGGTTTCCATATGTGCTTACAAGTTGCCTATTACTGTATTTTCGGAGTATACAACGCACCTTTTTCCTCTCTAAAAGAGGGTGAAAATTTGGGTGCGTCTTTGAAAGTAGCCCTGCCCACCCACCGCCCCCAATCCTTTGACCTCTGTCTCCCAGCAATTTACCTCCTTGCAGCAAATGGGGACAATGGAGTTTGCAGAGGCTGCAATACCCTATAGCAATCCCTGCAGCCTGAAACAGCTGATGATCGGGAGGCCCACGCTGAAATTGAAAGTGAAACTTGCTGTTTGCTACAGGAGGCAAATTGCTATGAGGCACAGGGAGATTTTTTTCCCTTGTGTTAATCAGTCTGTTTGCTGTTTGCTGTTTGCTGCAAGGAGGTAAGTCAATAACTATACATGTCTATAGAATGTTCAAATTATTAGACTTATTTTTTAAAGACTGCTTTATTATTGTTCCAGACAGCTTAACAAAATGAAGAAGCTTTTTAAAATAAATGCTTGATCTGAAGAGGCCCAATGCTATTGTATCTTCTTTTAAGTAGCAGAGAATAACTACACTTCCAGGAAGCACATCAATTTTAACAACATCTGTACAAGTATAGTCTGAAATGTAACACCACAAACAGTGTATATCGTCTCTACTGTTTGCTGTTTGTTGCAATGAGGCAAATTGCTGGGAGGCAGAGGCAGATTTCCCCCCCCCCCTGTTTTCCTCCCTATGTGTGTCTTATACTTCAGAGCATCTTATACTCCAAAAAATACAGTATTTATCATGAGCAGCTAAACGAAAGACATGCAAGTTATCTACTACAGGTTTTTGGAGAATTTAAATCTCAAGACATACAGCTTCTTAATGCAGGCTTTTCAGTGAGCTAGCAATCAGAAAGCAGCACATGACACATGGTAGAAAAAGTGTCCCAGTCCCCATAAAAGTTTTAAGTTTAAAAAGGATGCCAACAGGAGATGTTCTTTTTGGGGCAAACTTCTGAATTTTTCTGAACTTTCAAATGAAATCTTCTATTGCCCCCTGGTGGTTTAGCAGAAGACATGATCTGTCCATGTCATATTTCAAGTTTGCAATTGATTTATGTACCTTCATCTTTGGGTAATGACCTTTGGCGTTGTGCATTTTCCTAATTGTGGCAAATATAAACACTTTGCTTCTATGTTTTGCAAAGGCAGTTTCATTCTGCCTAATTGCTGCTCTTAAACCTTATGATTTGCCTTTCATCTGCTTTGCCTCAACTGATTTTTTATTATAGTGCTGTCACTGCCATCTCTTGTGTTTATCAATGACCCTATAATGCCATCCCTGAATGTAGCAGTTACATGTAAACAAAATCTTCTGTGTGTCCACCGAATTAAAAATGCAAATGATGTTAGATACGATTAAGGCTAAAAATAATAATGTTGGTCATTATTGCACTAAACTCAGTGGGGGTTACTTCTTTGATTACTGCTGGTCCAGTTGTGATGGGTGTTTTTCATTTTAATCCCAAATATGGCTGCAAAAATATAAGCAATCTATTATTATTCCCATAGTTAAAATACAGAATAGCAGCCTAGCCAAAAAGCCCTATATTCCTGTATTAGGAACACATTCCTCCAGTTATTCATCTCGGGCTGTGATGGTGAACCTATGGCATGAGTGCCATAGGTAGCACCCAGAGCCCTCTCTAAGAGCTCGTGAGCCATCGCCCCAGCTCAGATCTACCATGCATTCACGCGTGCCTCCAGGCGGCTACCTGGTTTTTGGGTCTCTGCCACACATGCATGGGAACAGGACGCATGCGGGAGACATGCGTGCATGCGCGGGGGAGGGGTGCAGGAGTGGGTCACATGCACATTGCATTATGGGTGCGTGTGCGTGCTTTCAGCGCGTGGCGACAAAAAGGTTAGCCATCACTGATCTAGGGAAAGAAGTAACAGTATGTTTCAACCTTGACAACTTGTAGATGTGTGGACTTCAAATCCCAGAATTCCCTAGCCAGCTTGGAGGTTTCAAAAGCATTGGACAAGGAAGGCCAGGTTGTCATTAGAAGAAGGAAAGTGAATGCAAGATTCACTCAGTTTTAATCCATTGAAGGAGACAAAGGCCCATTATTGCCCCCCACTTTTCTTATTAGTGGAAATGGGTTTCTCCTTTGGGGCAAATGTAGATTAATTCAGAAAATGCAACAAAAGCTTGCTTCTCCATTATAAAAAAAAGTGGGGGAAGCTGGGAGTTGTGAACATTCATCTCATATGAAAGAATTAAATTCTGCTCGTGGCTCAAGAAGAGTTTGTGTCTTTCAACTATGATATTTCCTCCCTACTATTGTACTGGTGGAAAGCTGGAAAGAATTATAGACACTTCTCAGCACATAAGGCTATAAAATAGGTACTGGGTAAGGATAAAAGAACCTACTGTAGATTTGGGTTTATCTCAATTTCACTTTGGTCACATGTTTCACTCTGTAAGTATAAAATTGGATATTAACTTCCTGACATTCAAAACAAGTAATTAATACGAAAGCTAATAACTATTCCAGTCAGATACATATATATTCTCTTAGGCCCGCTTTGTACAAGAAATTTTAGAGCCACATAAAGGTAATATCAGGTCCAAAAGTCCAGGTCCATACCAGTGGTGGGTTTCAAAAATTGTTCGAACCTACTCTGTGGGTGTAGCCTTCTTTGTGGGAGTGGCTTGCCACCCATGTGACCGGATGAGAGTGGCTTGCCGCCCATGTGACCGGATATGAAGATGCCGACGACACTTGTCAGAACCACCTTAAATTGCCTCACACACAGCACTGGCATGCATAAGTACATGTTTTTTAAAAGGCATCTTTGGTTTGCGTTAAAACAACTTCAACACACGCAATGTTCTGATTGCACCACAAACGCAGCAGTCATCCTTACCTTTCACAGAGGCACTGTTTTATAAATATGAGCATGATAGTGTAGAACAATCATATCCAAGGAGGTCCAGTTAAACTGATTTATTGTTACTCATGCCCATCCACAGGAATATTCTTAACCAGTGGTGCAAGGGTGGGCTCCAGCTTCTATTGCTGAATTCCTCCTCTCGCTCTTCATCTTGATGATGTGCGGATGGGTGGGGGGAGGGAGCTGGAACCGGTTCTAAACGGCACAGTAGATTTGTGGAACCTCTTCTATAGAAAAGGTTAGAACTGGCAGGAACCCACCCCTGGCGCACATGCACAGTAGTAAAAAAAAGCTTCTGCACAGGTATAGAAGCAAAAAAACAAAATGGCGGTGCCAATGGCAATGCCAATAGAACTGGTTCGGGGGCATGGCAGGCCGAGTTACTAGCTACTCAGCTGAACCAGGCCGAACCGGTAGGAACCCACCTCTGCAGTGGTGGGATTCAAATAATTTAACAACTGGTTCTCTGCCCTAATGATTTCTTCCAATAACCAGTTCACCAAAATGCTTAGAAAGTTAACAACCAGTTCTCTCGAAGTGGTGCAAACTGGCTGAATCCCACCACTGTTCTTAACTAAGGGTCAGTACCTGCTTGGAGTTCGATAAGGGTCTACACCAGGGGTGTCAAACTCAAGGCTCGGGGGCCAGATCTGGCCCGCAGGGTGTTTAGATCTGGCTCACAGGGCTGCCCTGGAAACAGCAAAAGCCTCTGGTGGCAAGGGGTCCCAAGTTCTGTTTTCGCTGGCAGAGGGTTGCAGGAGGCCATCACAGCCAAAAATGGAGCTCAGGAGACCGTTTTCCCTGGCAGAGCCCTCAGGCCACCATAGGCACCCCCAACACAAGTGATGTTGAGCTGACCACAGCCACCCCAGTCATGCCACCCCAGCCTCCCCCCCCCCCGAGGTCAACCACAACCCTGATGCAGCCCTCAATGAAATCGAGTTTGACACCCCTGGTCTACGGAACTCAAGCAGGATTAGACTTAGCTTGCCTGTGGCTATGTAGGGATTCTAGGCTGATCCCTCTTTTCACCCCACCCTTAGGCTCTGCCAGTCCTTCTCCCAGAGGTGCAAGTGTCTCATAAAGAAGCATCTCTTGGAAACAAAATAAATTCACAGAAATGCATTTGATCCAAGAAAAGTGCACAATATTTTTTTTTAATCAGGTGACTTTTACTGATAAATATCACAATGAATATCAGTCTATTTTCATCCACAGAAACAGATGGATGCATACTATCCTAATGAAAAAACTAAATATTATGCACTATAGCCGTGATGGCGAACCTACGGCACGTGTGCCAGCAGTGGCATGCAGAGCCCTCTCTGTGGGCACACACGCCATTGCCAGCTGCTCTTCTGGTTTCCGCCAGGCAAATTTCGCGGGCACTGGAGCTCTGGAAAAGGGCCTGAAACACCCCAAAAAATGGCCAAAAAACCCAGGCTGTTTTCCAGGCCGTTTTCCGGACCATTTTCCGGGCTGTTTTCCGGGCCAAAAACAGCCCAAAAAAATCCAGAAAATGACCTGAAAAACTTCCAGAAATGGCCAAAAACCAGGCATGTGCATGCCAGCCAGCTGGTCATTGGGTTTCCAGTGGTCTGGCTCGTGCACTCTTGGGATTAGTGAACATTTGTCTCATATGAAAGAATTAAATTCTGCTCGTGGCTCAAGAACAGTTTGTGTCTTGCAACTATGATTTTTGATTCCAGTTTGGACACTCAGTGTCAAAAAGTTTCATCATTACTGCACTATAGGAAGGAGTATAATACAAAACATGATCCTGAATTAAACGATCACATCTCTCTCTCTCTCTATCTCTCTCTCTCTCTCTCTCTATCTCTCTCTCTCTCTCTCTCTCTCTTTCTCTCTCTCTCTCTCCCCTCTTCTCCCCCCTTCTCTCTCCTCCATGCTGTGTATGCTGTGCAATTTTTATTGACATCAGTGCAAAATGGGAGAACATACCATGGCATGGTTCAGAACAGTGAATCTCAGTCACGGCAGCTTGACGATGTGTAGACTTCAAATCCCAGAATGCCCCAGCTGGCTGAGGAGTTGAAGTCTACACATCTTCAAGTTGCCAAGGTTGACACTGTGCTAGCAGTAAATGATACTGTGCAGTAGAGAAGGGAATTGGCCCTGGGATATAATTTATGTCGCTTCCAGTTTCATGTCTCTGGCCAAGTTCTACCCTAACAGTGAAAAATATTAGGTGTTATGATTCCATCAATTTTAAATCATTCCACACAAGTTTCCATGTGTTAAGGTGTTTGCATTGCGTCATCCCTATAACACAACTAGGGCAATTTCTTTCATAAAACTATAAAGAAAAGGTGAGCCAGAAAATGCTGAATTCTTTCTATGGTCCAGAGCAGTGGTGGGTTTCCAAATTTTTTACTACCGGTTGGCTTGCACGCTCTCGCCCATGTGATGCTTCTGCGCATGCACAGAAGCGTCTGGGTGGGTAGATGGAGCCTCCCTCCATTTCTACTAATCTGAGCCGAACTGGAAGCAACCCACCTCTGGTCCAGAGTGGTTATGGTTAAAATACTACGATTTTTCTCTATTGTCTCAATTGTTCTAGTGTTGTTTCAAACTTGGCAGCTTTAAGATAGGTGGACTTCAACTCCTAGAATTCCCCAGGGCCACTCCTCCCATTGAAGTCCTCCAGTGGTGGGTTTATACTTTTTTTACTACTGGTTCGCTCATGCGCGCAATGCTTCTGCGCATGCTCAAAAGCATCCGGACGGGTGGGCAGTGCCTCCCGCCGCCACCACTACTGGTTCACCCAGTCTGGGCCAAACCAGGAGCATCCCACCTCTGAAGTCCTCCCTCTTAAAATTGCCAAGTTTGAAAAACCCTGTTGTAAAAGGTGTGACTAATTTCCCTAGCCAAGTGCCATTTCAGTAATATTCTTTTTCTTCTGCATATAATATTATTTCAAAGATATAGTTTATCTTGCATGCAATGTGGAATGCTGGTTTCAATAGCCCCCAAAGCAACGTAGGTACTTTGAGAATAAAACAACATATAATGGATCCAAGGGTGGGCTGCTGGGGGTTTGCAGGGATTCGGGAGAACCTCTAGCTAAGATTCTATGCAATTCGGAGAACTCCCAAATCCCACTCCTGGCTGGCCGCACTCACTCCACCCAACCCCTCCCAGGAGTCCCCATGAGGCCCATTTTGGATGCAGGTAAGTGCAGGGCATGTGGAGACTCGGAAAGGGTGAAAAATAAGCCTATGGAAGTTCGGGAAGGCCGAAAACACGCCTCCAGAGCCTGGGGAGGCTATTTTCACCCTCCCAGAGACTCGAGGAAAGCCCCCAGAGCCCGGGAAGGGCAAAAATGCTCCCTCCCCCCACATCAAAAATGCTCCCTCCCCAGTTGGCAGGAGGCCAACTAGGCCACGTCCACCATGGCCACACCCAGCCAGCAACCAGGCAGAGAACTCCTTGCTAAAATTTTTGAAGCCCATCCCTGGTTGGAGGGGTCTAATTTCAGCCAACTGAACACCTGTACAAAAAAGTACCACCATTCTCTGAGCCATTTGCCATGACAATGACTTTTTATTCATGACTTTCAAAGCTTCTTAGCATCTCATGCAATAGTTTTCTTCCAATGATCACTAATTAACTCTGGGAACTTTACATTTTCTCCCCTCATTCTTCCTTGCTCTTTATCTTCTTTATTTTGTTTTCCTCTTCCAGGGGGAGAGGGGAATGCCAGGGCTGCCAGGAAAACAAGGAGTTCAGGTATTCTGCAAGGAATGGAGTCTTTATCCAGCTACTCTAACCCATACCTTTCAACTGTTCTCCTATATTTTGCATATGACTCCAACCTGGTGTGTGTATATGTTTCTTTTACACATATATATGTTGCATCTGCTGCATAGAAAGAGTTGCAGCACTCTATGACTCTTTAAAGCAGCTAGGTCTTCTCCCAAAACCAATGTAGTTAGAGTAGAGAGCAGAACAAAATGGTGCATTGGAGCTGCCCAACCTTGGCAACTTTAAGACTTGTGAACTTCAATTCCCAGAATTCCCTAGCCAGCATGGCGAACTCTGGAAGTTGAAGTCCACAAATCTTAAAGTTGCCTCTGCTACATAGTTAAGACAGATGTCACAGATAGGGTGACATCTGTCACCCTAAATTCTCTGCAGTTCTTTTATGGAATCAGATCCAAATCATTGCACAACATAAAGTTCAGTTTAGCAGAGGAAGAACAAAGAAGAATTGTTGAACAAATGGCATGTTCATTCCTGCATTTTCATTCTAGAAATAAGGAAAAAGAAAATTTGCACATTTTCGGATATGCATTGAATGCACAATAATTCATTACTGTGACCCCAAAACAGTCAGGAATTTGTTAGGCCATTATATATTACACTAGCTGATAACCTGGCGCTGCCCAGGTATTTATTTATCCCAACCCTCCTTCCATGAACGTCGCTGCAATTTCTAAAGTTGGATTTTCCCCCTTACCAGAGGGATCTCCATTGTGGAGCACTGTGAAGCCATTACTATGGCAACTCCATAGTCCTGTACAGTAGAAGCCATTTTAAGACAGTACAATAGAAGCCATATTAAGGCACAACAGGCTCTTAATAGAACATCCCCCCGAGGGTGTTAGGGGTGTCTTACCCCCACAGTATTTCTTTCCAGAGGGTAAGTAATCGGAGTAGTAAGTTTGGTTGAAATTGCTCGAGGAGTTGGAACATGCACACATTTATCTATCTATCTATCTATCTATCTATCTATCTATCTATCTATCTATCTATCTATCTATCTATCTATATGTTTTATTATTTTGTCAGGGATAAGAATTGCATTGAAGCTTGTGCTTTGATTTTAATCAACATTTGGCTTAGGTTTAACAATGTGTCCATCAGGCACTCAAGAACACACATTTTCTAAAAGATTTAAATTGCAAAATATATATGTATATCTGACAAAGGACTGACATGCCATTTCTTCAATTAAATCTATCGTCCAAAATTTGTTTTTCTGCCTACCATCCTCTTTGTCCTTCTTGCCCATAGGCACTAACCCTTACTCACATCTGATTCATTTCTTACTATTTCTTTCATCTGTTTATGACATAGAATCCCTGATTTCCGTCTTCTGTCCTTGTGTTTTTTAGCTTTGTCCCTGATTTCTGTTTCAGAAAGTTGAGAGGTATGATCCTTCTCCCCTGTTCTTCTATCTCCATCTGCCTGTTTCATTCCTCTTGTGGTTTGCAAGCTCTTGTCAATTATCTTCTGATTGGGCTCTTCAAGAAGCCATATCTTTGTTGTTCATCTTTTGCATGAAAGCCTCCCAGTTCTAACCATAAATCGTCCTACCTATTCCCACTTCTTTCCTTATGCCTACTCTTGTTATTCTTACCGAATAGGCTGACACAGGGTTTTTCAAACTTGGCAACTTTAAGACATGCGGACTTCAATTCCCAGAATTCCCTACTCAGCATGCTAGCTGAGGAATTCTGGGAGTTGACATCCACGAATCTTAATATTTTCAAGCTTGAAGATCACTGGCCTAACAAATACTAAATGATAATTACTAATTCACAGAATATGCAGCTCTTTCACCAACAGAGCCATAAAGAATTTGTAGTTCTGTATGCCCTCATTTTGTCTCATTTATTTGGTTTTCTTAGTTCTGTTTTGCTTACTACTTGGTATCGTTTCCAGGAAGGTTTTAATTTTTTTTTTAATTCATGAGGCTGATTTCCTGTTTTGTATTTTCTTCTTTGGGAGTTGTTCCCCGCTGGGAGATGCAGTCAAATGGGACTGCCTGAAGTGGGCAAGGGGGTTTGCCTCAGGGGTGAAATGCTACCAATTCGGAACAGTTCACCCGAACTGGTAGTAAAAAAATGCTACCGGTTCGATTGAAATGGTATTTCTCATAATCAGCTGGGCAACAATCAGCTGTGAAGCACGATTTATATTAGCTAGAGTCGTCGGATTTCCTGCTTTCTAGATAATCTAAATCACATGGCACATCGGATTCCCCCATCCCCTCTTTTCAGACTCATAAGGCTTCAAAATGTTCCTTTTTTTAGCGCTCTGTGGCCATGCCTCAGGCGTGCATGCACACGCAAAGTGTGTGCTGGGTTACCGAACCGGTAGCAGACTTCAGAGGATTTCACTGCTGGTTTGCCTCAGAGATGAATAAAATAATATAATTGGTTTTAACATTGCTCCTCATGTTGAGAAATACCCTTAAGAGCAGCAAAAAAGAGTGTGCACATATATGTATTCATTTCCTTGCCTTGTCTTTTGTAAGCACCTTCCAAATAGATTGAATTATTATAATCTAAATATTCAGAGTTTTCTTCTGGCCCTGATTCACATGATGTATAATTTTTATCATTATCATCCAGTTTTATGTGCATTATTACATCCAGTAGATGTTTGATTGAATGACTGTGGCCACCATCATGATTTTTGGGAGATCCCCCCTCCCCCATTGATTTCCCTGAATGATTTGGATAGATATACTATTATTAATTACCCTGTTTCCCTGAAAATAAGACCTCCCCAGATAATAAACCCAATCGGGCTTTTGAGTGCATGTGCTAAAATAAGTCTTCCCCTGAAAATAAGCCCGCCCCAAAAATATTTAAATGCATGCGCATTTAAGCGCATCTGGTTGGTTGCTTGCCATGTAAACAACATGTGGTGAGGAGGCGAGGCCGGAGGGGGGGAAGGGAGGGGGGAAACACACCCGTACCTAATGGCTGCTCCCAAAACCCTAGCCACTGTGTCCTTTCTGTCACACTAATAGCCATCGCAAAAAGAGCAGCAGGCCCAGTGACGTGCAACATAGCAGCAGCCATGAAGTAACCATACTCACTGCCTCCTGCACCACAAAAATAATAAGGCCTCCCCCAAAATAAGGCCAAATGCTTATTTCAGGGGTCAAAAGAAAATATTACCCTGTCTTATTTTCAGGAAAACATGGTAGTAAAATTGCTGCCATTATGATAGGTAGTATGATATAAAAGGAAGAACTACGTATTTGAACAGGTGCTTTAACTCAGGAGTCTCCAACCATGGCAATTTTAATACTTTGCACTTCAACTCCCAGAATTCTCCAATCAGCCATGCTGGCTGGGGAATTCTGGGAGTTGAAGTCCACAGATCTTAAAGTTGCCAAGATTGGACATCCCTGCTTTAGATATTGATGAAGCTTGAACTTTCTATACCATAAGAAATCCTGGTTGGAAATGGGCTTGACAATATTCTTGTCAGGATAATCCCCCATGAGTTTCTTCTGGTAGATGAGCTCCTATATAAGTTTGTTTTAAAATGCTGTAGCATTTTTAATATGGGAAAATAGAAAGGGAAATGCCATTGTTCTGGTTTTCTCCATAACCAACTCGTGAAATGTGACTTGAAGAGGGCATTTCAAAAATACCCTGTCAGCCCTGGAGGCCATCTTTCTCTTTGGATCTTCAGAGCTGCCATATCTACCCTGTCAGATCCAGGGGTGGGCAGCTACAGGTTCGCCCGGGTTCCTAAGAACCCGTAGTTAACGTTAGGGCCGGTTCGGAGAACCTCCAAATCTCACCCCTAGCTGGCCCCTCCCACCCTGCCCCGCCCCTCCCAGGACTCTCCACACGGCCCATTTTGGAAGCGAGGTAAGTGCAAGGCCCCCATGGAGGCTTAGGGAGGGGGGGAAACGGGCCTACCAGAAGTTCCAGAAGGCCAGAAATGGGAGCCTGGAGAAGGCAGTTTTTGCCCTCCCAGAGGCTCGAGGTAAGCCTCCAGAGCCTGGGGAAGATGAAAATGGTCCCCCCACCATGGTGCAGGTGGTCAACTAGGCCACGCCCACCATGGCCATGCCCACCCAGCAACCCGGCAGCAAACCCGTTGCTGAAATATTCGAAGCGCACCTCTGGTTAGATTTACATCAGTATTACAAAGAAATAGTAAGATTGGGTACCCCATTTATTCCTCATGACTCCCACCTTATGATTTGTTGATCCAGTTACAGCTGGGTAAAATTTTGCATTAGTGAATTTCTCTATGTGAGATTTAGTGGAATTTTTAAACAGATGTAAATAGAAACTGGAAAAAATCTGAAATGGTCTTTTTACACACACAAAAAAATCCATTACGTGGGAAAAGAACCATCTCTTTTTCTCAATGTATATTTTCCTTTTTCTTTCTTTCTTTCTAACGCAGGGTGAACCAGGGAATCCAGGAGCAAAGGTACTGCACTTAAAAAAAATTAACGTGTTCTAAATTTGTTCAGCCATGTTTTATTTTAGTCTCTCAAGTAAACCTGCTATTATAATAACCAGTATGTGAATAGCCAATTAAAAATATGTTGGATGTCAAATATGATGGATATCAGCTGAGATGGTGGGCTTCTTCTGTTTGCTGTGTGGCAGAGGTCACCAAATTCGATGACTTTTAAGACTTGTGGCTGACTGGGGAATTCTGGGAGTTGAAGTCCACAAGTCCACAAATCACTGGGTTTGGAGACCCCTGCTCTAGAGGGACAAAAAAGGAGAGAGTTATTTCCAAATTATACTTACTACTCCTTGTTCACTACTCATGCATTGTTCCATGTTGGAATCTTTAGTACCAAAAACAGGGGTAAGTTGCTGTCGGTTTTACTACCAGTTTGCAACCTATGTGCAACTCTGCATGTATGTGCTCTGTTCAATGTAAATTGTTCTTCACTCATTCACAGAACAATTTACAGTGAACACATGCGCAGTCACTAAAAACCAAGATGGTCATGGCCAGGCGGCAGCAAGGCCAACCGGTTTGGGGGCATGGCAGGCCTGGGTCGCTGCCGGTTCTGCAACCCAGGCCTGAATTCCACTACTGGTTCAGCAAACCAGGCCGAACCAGGAGCAACCCACCTCTGGCCAGGAAGCCTAATTAATATCATGGGATTTTCCTTAGAGGAATAAGAACTATTGTGATATGGTGGGTCATTTTGGAATCAAGAAATCCACCATTCATTCGTCTTACAAGCATAGCCAAACCACCATCTCTTAGCTCTTCTCTTCCTTTCTTTAGAAGAATTCTTTATTGGCCAAGTGTGATTGGACACACAAGGAATTTGTCTTTGGTGCATATGCTCTCAGTGTACATAAAAAGAAAAAAAAAAGATTCATCAGGAATCATAAGATACAACACAGTGATAGTCATAGGTTACTAAATGAGCAATCAAATCATACTAGGGAACAAATAAAACAATATAAATTGTAGAGATACAAGCAACAGGATTATAATCATAAGTGGGAGGAGAAAGGTAATAGGAAGGATAAGAAGAACAGTAACGCAGTCTTAGTAAATATTTTGACAGTGTTGTGGGAATTAGCTGTTAAGCAGAGTAATGGCATTCGGGGGGAAACTGTCCTTGTGTCTAGTTGCACTGGTGTGCAGTGCTCTGTAGCATTGTTTTGAGGGAAGAAGTTGAAGCAATTTATATCCAGGATGTGAGGGGTCTGTAGATATTCTCATAGCCCTCTTTTTGACTAGCTCAGTATATAGGTCCTCAACGGAAGGCAGGTTGATAGCAATTGCTTTTTCTGCAGTTCTAATTATCCATTGAAGTCTGTGTCTGTCTTGTTGGGTTGCAGAGCCAAACCAGAGAGTTATGGTCGTACAGATGACAGACTCAATAATTCCTCTGTAGAACAGAATCAGTAACTCTTTGGGCAGTTTGAGCTTTCTTAATGTAGCTTTCCAATCTACATTAGAAAGATACTAACAGTGGCCATTGCACAAAGATAATATATATGAATTGCTCTGCTTCAAAGCATTATCCAAATAATATTGTGGTTGCTATAATTATCGCGACTTATTTTTTAAATCATAATTTCATGTTGGTACTCTTATAATTTATATCAGTATGATGCTTAGGTGAGTGTTGGGTAGAAAGACATATATACCCATCATCTATAAGGGAAAGCAACCTTAAGGGAAGTGGAGAAAGGGGATATATTGTTTGATACAAAATGAATCTAAATATATCCTTTGTGAGAAGTGGGGATTGGGGTGGTGGTTATATATTTGGCTCTTGGATATGCTGCAATACCTTTCATTATTCCTACATAATATCTACATTATTATGTTTTTTTCCCTTACCTTACGAAAAAAATTAAAAAGGGAGAACATGGAATTTCTGGGAAGATGGGCCCCCCAGGTTTGCCTGGAAAAAGGGGGTACAGGGTAGGAAAAAAATGCAAAGCTTGGATTTTGTTTGTCTCCGTTGTCCTTCTCAACAACCCATAATTCTGATCCGAGTGCTGTGAGCTAAATTCCCTAAGCTGGAAAGAGATTTCCACTGCTTCCATGGCTGAAATGTAACTCAAAAGTCAAGGCTAACAAAACTATTTTATTTTTGATTGATTTGGTTTTTCACTGAAAGTATGAAATAAATGTCTCAGCATGCTGAAAGCTTTATAGCAGTGTTGTGATGTAGCATGGTTTTTGCATGGATTTAGATCCTTCTCTGTTCTTTGCACTTTTATTCTGGGAAGGGAAAATTATAAGATCTTTTGACAAGAATGTGTGCTAGATTGATTCATGGTGGGCTGGAGTACCAAGTACTAAGATTCGTTACTCTCTTTAAGATTTCAAATGTTTTATTTATGCACTTTTTTAAAAAAAAACCTTATTTCCAATTAAATATGATAGCGTAATTTAGAAGCCTGTGTTTCAAAATCTTCAGCAACTCCTAGAAACAAGAGAATGGCCCTTAGTAGCCAAATAATATCCTTTCCATACAATGAAAAACTAAATGTCAGTATGATTCCCTAGAAAATAGACCTTACATAAAGATTATTCAAGAGCTATATTAAAGTGGAAAGGTATTGTATATATTTGTGAATATTGATATAATTTAAAGCAAAAAGCTAGTATGGAGCTATATGAATAATTATAGAATATATAGAATAATGATGTATACAATTGGAAAGAAAGAAAATTGAAATAATCACTATGTAAATATGAGGGATAGGGATACTGGAACGTTGCAAAAGTGGAAATGTGGTATAAAAGATGAAATATATTCAATAAAAAGAAAAAAAGAAAAAAAGAAAAAAGAAAAACTAAATGTCTAGGCCAGTGATGGTGAACCTTTTTCGCTTCAGGCGCCAAAAACATGCACGTGCACACTATCGCGCACTCACCCCCGTAATTTAATGCTCCCCAAGCAGTGCCCCCTGGGCATGCATGCGTGACCCCCATCCCGCTGCCCCACGCATGCGCACACAGCTTTCTTAGAGTCCGGGGAGGGTGAAAACACCCCCCCCCCGGAGGCCCTGCAGAGGCCGAAAACAATCCAATGCATAAACCGGAAGTCCATTCCCTTCAGGCAAGCCTCTGGAGGGCAAAAAACAGCCGAAAATCAAGGCTGAAAATCAGCTGGCCAGTGCGCACTCGCGCTGGAGCTGACAGGACAACGCCCCACGTGCCTTCAGAAATGGCTCTGGTTGCCACCTGTGGCACATGTGCCATAGGTTCACCATAACATGGTCTAGGCTCTTCCCTTCTGCATTTCAGAATTTAAATTATTGTCTAGATAGTTAGACCTAAGGCAGGGATGAAGCATTCATATGAGCAGAGTTAATTATTTTTGTCAGATAATGGCAGTGCCTTGATTTTAGTATCTACTGAGACCTATTAGTCACTGCCCTCCAGTGTTAATCTAATATGTTGTGAAGATAAGTCAATGCACTTTTCTTCAACATTATTAATGGATGATAATGAACTGGTATGTTACACTAATTGATAGAAATGTGTACAATACATTAAAAGTGAATGGGAGAAAAGTTGGTCGAATGATGCAATAGTAGGTGCCTCTCAAACATTGCTGGGAGTATCATTTCTGAAGAGCTGGTGGTATTATGTACACATTCCAACCATGAATGATTTTAAGATAATCCCAAGCATTCATGCCTCTTAGAGTGGGACCTAAAGTTATTTTAATCATTATGTAAATGTATGCATTGCAACAATTTAAAATTGAAGCTAGCTCGTGCCTGCCCAGGAAAGGCCAAGATCAGTATTGGGCCTTAAGTAACAATTATGACAATTGGAGAAGCTCTAAGCGCCAAATCTGTTCCTTCTGAAGTAATATAACCCCAATGGAAACAGGCGGTCAGTGTTTTCCATATCTAGGATCTACTCATCAAAAGGTCTCCAAATAATCAGGGCTCAGGTTAAATGTAATCCTAATGCTAACACCCAAATATTGACCATATGACCATGGGAATGCTACAACAGTCATAAGTGTGATGGCTGGTTACAAGTCACTTTTGTTAGTGCTTTCATAACTTTGAATAGTCACTTAGCAAATGGTTGTAAGTATGTAAAATGCATCATTTGTGGAATGACATCATTCATGTTGAATGGGACATCATCTCCTCCCTTCCCATCACAGATGCCCAGACTCTCCGGGGGAGGGAGGGATAGTTTTGAGTGAGAAATCCAGGTTGGGAAAATCTGGATTTTCTTCCAGATGAAAGCTTGTAAGAGGCATAAGTAAACTGTGAAGAGAGTGTTATAGTATGCTCTTTTTCCAATCCCCGTTACAAGATCAAATAAATCATAGCATCTGGAATCTGATCTTACTGGTTTTCCTTCAACAGGGTGAGAAAGGGAAACCTGGGGATCCAGGACCTTCCGGAACCACAGGGCAAAAGGTCTGTTTTATTATCTAAGTGGGAAATAAGGAGAGTGGCGTATTTTACTTTATTGAAAGCCAAAAGCAAATTAATTGCTGGGCATTGCATATATAAAAGTTGGACCCGTAATGAGTTGAATTTATTCCAGTTTGAAGACTCCATGCAGGGGTGGGCTTCAAAAATTTTAAAATTTTTGCAAAGGGTTCTCTGCTCAGTTGCTGGGTGGGTGGCCTCCTGCACCATGGTGGGAGGGGGAGTTTTCACCCTCCCTGGGCTCCGGAGGCTTTTCTCAAGCCTCTGGGAGGGCAAAAACAGCATCCTCAGGCTCCAAAGACTGTCCGGAGGCTGGAAATATCTATCTATCCACACGGTATGTTTTGTGTTGCATTTTTGCTGATAAATAAATGAAGGAAGACTAGTATAGATCTATTTCAAACTATTTAGCTCTGATCAGCTAGCCATACCCGATTCAAACTTTGGCTGTTTTTACATGTTAGGCAGTTATATTAACCTCTAAGCCACAAGCTCTCCTCCCTTATCAGCTGAGCCAGGGGAATTATTAAGTGTTTAACTTTTCGGTCTTAATGATCCATCTTTTGTCCAGTGGCTAAATAAAAACCAAAGAATTTAAAGATTTAAAAGCATACATTTTCTCAGAAAACAAACCACATATCCAAACCTTATGCCACCATAAATTGTCAGGATTGTTTTGGTTAATCAAAGGACAGGAGCTCCAACAACTGAGTCTGTCTTGAATGTCTTTGACATTACTGATCAGCTAAGTAACATCAAGTTGCTACCAATTTGATACAGGTAGTCCTCATCTTACAACCATTTGTTTAATGACCATTCAAAATTACAACGGCATGAAAAACGTAATTTACCATCATTTTTTGCATATATTGTATGACCGTTACTGTATCCTCATGGTCACATGATTAAAATTTGGACCCTTGGCAACTGGCATTTTTGATTGTTGCAGTTGTTTGCAGGGTCATGTGATCACTCTTTGCAATCTTCTGTTCTGATCTAGGCTTCCCAAGATCATGAAGCCAACTCCTCGTCCCGATAAAACCTCTTTTATTTAGTAAAGGGAATTCGTCTCCAGCAAAGTCCCGGCAAACAGTCTTTCATGAGATTTCACCACTATAGACCTTTATCAGGCTTGGAAAGTTGCCAAACTGATCTCTCTCAAACACCACACTATAGAAGCAATTACTTGGCAAGAAGTCAGGAACAGATCTTCACTGTAATGAATTGAACTAATTGTCTCCTGCAAACTCCCCTCCCCTTTTGCTCCTTTTTATCCCTATGGGAGGGGCCATTCACCGACCACCTGTGGCTTTACTCCTGAGTTGACCCTTATTCCATAGCTGTTCCCTTCTCCTGGCAGCTGTTTTTGCGCACATTGGGAACAGGCTCCAGCTGTTCTTCTGCCCCACTGATATCCGACTCCGAAGGCAGCTGATAATTGTTGGACGGTCCTGGCCCATCTCTGCCTCCAATGCAGAGCCCTCATCAGAGCCTTCCCCAGACTCCAGGACTGGCCCATGTTCCTCCCCAACTTCCTCACTGTCTGAGTCTGCCACCAGCTCTGCTGGTGGGCCACAACACCTTCTGACAAGCCAAGTCAATGAGGGAAGCCTGATTGTCTTAACAACCGTGATACTTACTTAACAACTGCAGTGATTGGCTTAGCAGCTATGGCAAGAAAGATCGTAAAATGTGACAAAACTCACTTAACAGCTTTCTTACTTAGCAACAGAAATGTCGGGCTCAATTGTGGTTCATAAGTTGAGGACTTCCTGCATATTCCAAATGCATTGAGATTTCTGGAGTTCCCTGAGTTGCAATTCCATCATTTCTGCAGGCAGCAGATTGTCCTCAAATGTGGAAAATAAGGTTCATTAATATCACTCATGGCTCATTTTGTTAAATTCTCTTCAGGGTGAAAAAGGAGATTCTAGCAATGCAATTGGAGGTGGCAAAGGAGAACCAGGAACCCCAGGAATCCCAGGATTGCCAGGGCCTCCAGGACCAAAGGTGATAAATGTAGTGGAAAAAGTGTTCAGAAGTGGACTAGAAATGAATATATATGCATATATTGGATATAGAGTTTATATAGTGCACTAGCTCTTAACCCAGCATTGTCTGGGTATTTTACAACCCTAACCCTAATCCTGTATTAGACATTCACAAATGTCCGGACCAAACATAATTTCTAAGGTTGGATTTCCACCCTTATCAGAGGGAGCCCCCTTGTGGAGCACTGTGAAGCCAATATCATGGCAACTCCACTGTGCTGTGCAGTAGAAGCCATTTTACGGCAGTACAGTAGAGGCCATTTTAAGGCACAACAGTCTGTATCGTAACAGAACACACACCTCGAGGAGTGTTAGGGATGTTTTACCCCCACCATATTTGTTTCCAGAGAGTAAGTCATCTGTGTACCAAGTTTGATTGAAATTTCTCAATGCATTCCAGAGTTATGCTGGAACATACATACATACATACATACATACATACATACATACATACATACAGCCTTTTTTATACATAGATTGGGTAGTTTTTTTCTATTGAGAGAACAAGAGAGGGAGCAAGAGAGAGAGAGATTGTCATCAAATAGAGCTTGCCAAACAAATAGTAAACTACTTTTTAGTTTCTTTAAGGTATAAAATTCCCTACTTCTTTTATTCTGCTTGCTTCACCATCACCATCCAGAGAATAGAATGGGACAACCCGTCATGGCCAACTCTCTGCAGTCAACTTTTCATGGCCAACTTGCCATTGCCAACTTGCCGCAGGACAATTCAACAATTCTATTTTAATTGTTTAAAATAATAAAAAAAATAAGTTTTTGTCATTCACATTTCATTTTGTCCCTCCCTTTGACATCCTTTCTTTAACAATTCTATTCCACTATTTTTTTTAAATATTAGTGTAACTCTCGTTTCTCAGTGAATGGGCCTGTGGTGAGTTGGTTATGGCAAGTTGTCCTCCAAGAATTCGCTGTGGCAAGTTGGCTGTGGTGAGTTGTCCTAGCCCCCCCACCCACCCGCCTAAGGAAATGTCTTCCAAGCAGTGGTGGGTTCCAGATCCCATTGCAACCGGTACGATTGCAACGGGGCCCGGTGTCCTCCACATGAATGTGCGCAGCGAGCATGCACACACACACCCAGCGTGCACATGCATCTTGCCCTCCAGTGACGCCTCCACGACGCTTCAAATGCTCAGCGGAGTGTCACGCAGGCGCTGTACACACCATGCGTGGAAGCACCAAAGACTTTAAAGACAGGTAAGGACGACGGGCAGGCAGGTGGCAGGCACCGGTACACCCGTACCGGGAGGCACCACCTACAACCCACCACTGCTTCCAAGTGTGCAGATACACGACCAGGAGAACAGCTAAGTGGAACAGAACAATTATGAGTGAATATCTTCCACCAATGAGCTGCTCACAGGGGAATAAATGCCACCCCCTTCTAGGCAATCAATGACCAGCTAATATGAAACACACAGCACACATAAAAGATCTACAGTAACATGATGCAGTTCATGTTCATGCAGACTTCCATGAAGGGAGGGAGACTTAAGGCAGTTCCATAGTACAGGTGTTTCCCTCCCACCATCCCTCAAATGTACATTTATAAACTGGCCCACAGTCACCTTCCCTAATTCCAAGCTCAGAACACAGCATGTAGAGAGTCCTGTAATCTAATCAGTGCTTTCCAATTTTTCCCCAAGTGGCCAATAGGAAAGAAGAAGGAACATCAGTCAGTCAAGTCTGCTCCCTCATGATTACGTATGAATGCATTATATTTTAAAGCAACATAATTCCCAAAGGCCTGTGACAATGTGTAGTTAAAATCAGATCACATTACAGTAATTCAATTATTATATAAATTTATATATCGATAATACAAGTAAAATTAATATAAAAACGGCCTCCAGCAAGCAGATGACAGCTCCCAGATGCTCCATTTTGCAGGCTATTGGATGCGAAATAGACAAAAATATTTCTCTTGCTGAGAGAAGGAAAGAGGGCAGGAAGGGGAAGAGGAATAGAGGAGGAGGGGAGAGGTAAGGAAAGAAGGAAGGGAAAGGAGGAAGGAAGTAGAGAAGGGAGGGAGGGAGAAAAGAAAGGGAGAAGAAGGTGGTGTCAAAACAGGCGAGGGATGGTAAACAAAGCAACCCAAATGGAATAGTATAATTTTATAAATGGAATGACAAATGTATAAGAACCATGAATGTAAAAAAAAAAGAATAATAATCATGATGAATGTATATCTATAATTGCATATAGAGAACAAAAAAAAAACTTTATATAATAAAAAAATATTTGTCTTGCTGAAGAGGGGCATCATTGAAGTTTTTATAATTTTGGGGAAATCTTTTTACCTTGAGATTACCATCACTTTGCTTTTTTTTGTATTAAAACAGTTCTCGTTTTCTGCTTGTTTTTGTTTCCCCAGTTAGAAACTTCTGGTTCCCTTTTTCTGCCCGAATGCAATATCATCGGCATACTTTAAACAGTTTATTTTCATACCACCTATTCAGTGGCAGGATTTTTAAAAAATTACTACCGGTTCTGTGGATGTGGCTTGGTGGGCATGGCAGGGGAAGGATACTGCAAAATCCCCATTTCCTCCCAATCAGCTGGGACTTGGGAAGCAGAGACTAGATGGGGGCGGGGCCAGTCAGAGGTGGTGTATATCGGTTCTCCAAACTACTCAAAATTTCCGTTACAGGTTCTCCGGAACTGGTCAGGACCTGCTGAATACCACCTCTTCACCTATTAATAATTCCATTACATTCCATCAAACATTTCTCCATAGATGTTGAAAAGGTGGCAGCAATAGGACACATACCTGGCACTCTTCTTTTTTGGATTTAAAACTCTTTTGAAAAATGTCCTTCAAATAAGCTTGTTCCCAGTATATATTATTTTAAATAAATACATAAATACCCTAAGTCGTTAGGGTGACAAAAATGTATGCAAGGGTGGCTTGATAAGCTATTATATCAGGGGTGGGGAATGATGGGCCTTTTATGACTTGTGGACTTCAACTCCCAGAATTCCAGAGCCAGCCATGCTGACTCAAGTCATAAAGGGGCCATTGCCTCTCAGCTTTGCTTTATATAAATGGAAAATATTAAATTTTTCCAAATATTTCTGAGGACTAAACTGCCATTCCTGTATTATGCGTGCTGAATTCATGTATCCCAGTCCCTAAAATCCAACGAAATGCACTTTAGCCAAGCAGGATTTATAAAGCCATCTGCTTTGTCCATGACAAGAGTGACAATTTCCTCACAGAATAGATTTCCATGGACACAGATATTTTATTAGTAGGGTAGTATTAGTCCAGAACACCTGTTCCTAACCATATATACCTTCTTTTAGGGCCCCAAAGGTGAACCAGGGAAGAGTGAAATGGTAGACTACAATGGCAATATCAATGAAGCTTTACAGGTAAGGAAGTAGCAGATATGCCATAGGCACCAGATTATTGTGGTAATGATACTGTGAATCCTTTTATTAATTTTTTTTTTAATTGTTGCAATTTGCTATTGATTCATTGATTATATGCCATCAAGTCATTTTGGGCTCTTTGCAACCATGTTGATATTCTCTACGATGATGTGTACTTACCTGTTATTTGAGATCTCCCAATGGTGTCCTCATTGCCAATGTAACTGAGTCCATCCATCTTGCTGCTGGTTGTCCTTTTCTTCTCTTTCCTTTGTCTTCTCTTTCCTAAAGTCCTCTTCCTCATTCCAATAACCATTGTTCTCTTTCCTGCTGTCCTTTACTCTTCCTATAATGCAATAGGATAGGATAGGATAGGATAGGATAGGATAGGATAGGATAGGATAGGATAGGATAGGATAGAATAGAATAGAATAACAGAGTTGGAAGGGACCTTGGAGGTCTTCTAGTCCAACCCCCTGCTTAGGCAGGAAACCCTATACCATTTCAGACAAATTGTTATCCAACATCTTCTTTAAAACTTCCAGTTTTGGAGCATTCACAACTTCTGGAGGCAAGTTGTTCCACTGATTAATTGTTCTAACTGTAAGGAAATTTCTCCTCAGTTCTAAGTTGCGTCTCTCCTTGATTAGTTTCCACCCTTTGCTTCTTGTTCTACCTTCAGGTGCTTTGGAGAATGGTTTGACTCCCTGTTCTTTGTAGCAGCCCCTGAGATATTGGAACACTGCTATCATGTCACCACCCAGTCCTTCTTTTCATTAAACTAGACATACCCAGTTCCTGCAGCCGTTTTCATATGTTGTAGCCTCCAGTCCCCTAATCATCTTTGTTGCTCTTCTCTGCACTCTTTCCAGAGTCTTTTTCCTCTTCTTCCTCTTTCTTATAGTCCTTTCCCTCTTTCCTCTTTGCTTACATGCAGAATAATGGGGGGGGGGGAGTTTACATATAACATGCTGTAGCATATGATTAAATCACATACTTCATATATTCTATTTTACTATTAATTTTTCTAGAAACATAAATAAGGATGGTAGTGTTGAATATATGGGTCTAGACCAGTGGTTCTTAACCTTTTTGAAAGAATCGCCCCCTTGAGCCATTGAGGAAGTTATCATCGCCCCCCCTCCCTCAACATAACCTCTCAATCACAACACAGGGAAATAATTCTTCAATTTATGCAACACATTTTTTTTAATTGTCATCAGGACATATCGATGCAAATAATTTATTTCAAGTCTTTTTCCCATATCTCAACTGAGTGAAAAATTCTGTTGCCACCCATCACTTTACTCCCAAACTTCGTGATACATGTATTTCATTATTATCTTATTTATTCAAGACAATTAAATGCAATGACCACTGAAAACAAAATTCAATTGCAAGAAAATGAAATGCCCAAAAAAACCCAGTAATATTTAATGATTTAATTACAAGTGAATTTTAAGATGCAAAAAGAAATATAAAAAGGGCATAAGAACAAACCGCAATGCAGGAACTAAGAATTTCAAGACGAAAACTCTGAAACTAAATTAAGATTCGAGGAAAATATATATTCATGCACACTGTAAAAAGGGAAGAAGGAAAGCAACAAAAATCAGAGCGACAAATTTAATGCCTTAAACTGAAGATATAATGTTTTAATCATATATATATATTAGATTCAAATCCCAGTAAGGGTATGGCTAGCTGATGAGAGCTAAATAGCTTGAAATAGATCTATACTAGTCTCCCTTTATTTATTTATCAGCACAAATAAAACAAATATATATATATATATATATATATATATATATATATATATATATATATATATATACATACATACATACATACATACATACATACATACATACATACATACATACACACACACACACATACATACATACATACATACATACGTTGTATTTGTGCTGATAAATAAATAATTGGGGCATACCAGGGGTTGTGACACTAAATAAATACATACATACATACATACATACATACATACATACATACATACATAAAAAGGTTACATGAAGAGCACAACAAAAAAAATTGAAACCATAAAACCAAGAAAATATAATATCGAACTGGAGTGCACGCTAAAAAAGTACAATACAAAGAGACACATAAAATGTTTTACAGAGCACAACAAGAATTCAAAAACAATGGTGACAACTCAAACTGGAACGTGAAATCCAATGCAAGCAAATACAATGATAAGAGCTGAGACAATTATTAACGAAGAAAATGTATGTACACAAAAAGCAAAAAAAGAACTTCAACGCCTGCCTTTTGCTTGGTGAGCTGATGCCAATTTCTTGATGTCTGGAACCATTTTTGTTATTCTTAAATCGCCACGCTCAGTGATCTTCAACATGTTCCTTGACTTAGAAAGGATCTGTTGGACGGTGCTGAAGCCCCTCTCCACTAAGGAAGTGGAATGAAAGGCTAAAAGAAGCAACTTAACTTCCTCCCACAATATTGGATAAGTGTTCCTCATTTTCACCCAAAAAGCTTCGCAGCCGTAACTCTGAAAATGTGATTGGGCTTCACATTTCAGATCTGTCAGTGGCTCTTGCAGTTTGGGATGAAGTTGTGCAAAGTCTGCTGTGAAAGGATTTAACACCCGTCCAGATTTATCAGATCATAGAATCTGGTTTCCATATCTTTTTTTAGTCGCTTCAAGTGGCAGCAAAAAACATCCAAATCTCCTGCTTGGAGTTGACGTTCATTACCAAGGCTTGGGAACTGATACAGCTCCTGGCAACTCATATTGCTTGCAAGGAGGTCCAATTTTGAAATAAATGAGCAGATTACTCCCTTGGCCTTAAGAAAATTGATTTTATCTCCTTTACCTCCACATTCACTTCATTCAGCTTGTCAAAAACATCAGTGAGATAAGCTACATCCAGACATCGAAGTTTAAGAGAACTGCTTAGACTTGGATCAATGGATTCAGGAAATTCGACAACTGTGTCAAAAAGTTCGTGGAATCGCCGTGAACACTTCCCTTTTGAAAGCCACCTTACTTTGGTGTGCAAAAGGAGATGTTCAAACTCCTCGTGATTTTCTTCACAAAGCTTGTGAAAAAGTTGGTTGTTCAAGGCATCCGACTTAATTTTATTCACAGCGTTAATGATGTAACGTATAGACTCGTGCAAACGGCCACTCAAATTTTTTGAGACAAGGTGCTGTCTATGAATGACGCAATGAACAGTCATAACTCCAGGTACAATTGATTTTAGATGAGCTTGAAATCTGCGATATCGTCCAACCATGGATGCATCTCAGTTGCACATGCCATGACGTTTGTCAAAGAGTTCTCATTAAAAAACTCTTCAACCTTTTTAAATATCGAAGAACCTTTTGTGTCGGTGGCTAAATTTTGAGCAAATAACAGTTCTTCCCCAATCTCTTCATTTCCATTGATGAAACGGACATAAGCCAATAACAAGGCTTCATTTTCGCGAATCGTTGACTCATCAATCTGCATCATGAATTCTGTACTTTTCAAGGTGTCAATAAGCCTTTCTTCCACTTCAGCAGCCATTTCCTCAATTCTTTTTGATAAGGTGTCATTGCTCAAAGGAATTGATTGCGTGAAAGTGCTTGTGCTGGGCCCCAACATGGTGGCAACAATCTGTTTCACTGCTGGTAAGATCAGCATTTCTCCAATAGTGTGAGGTTTGCCACATTTTGCTATCAACAAAGATACTTCATAGGAACAAATGAGCCCCTTGTCGGCATTGAGTGACGATTTTCCAAATAACTTCTCAACAGCGCTGCGACCCTCAAACCTGGCCTTTAAGGATTGGAAAAACGATACCGGTTTGTCGGCTTTATCTGAATGAATTCTTACCAAATGATCTTTCAGTCGGGAAGGCTTCACTGCGTCATTTGAAAATGTTTTCTCACAAAGACAAAACGGAAGTTGTACGTTGGAAGGAGATGGAATGAATCCCAATTTTAGGTATTCCGTCGAATATTGGTGATACTTCCTCTTCTCGGCCATGTTGAGAGGTCTTCAAAAGGCACTAACTGCAAATTAAATTTTCGACTGCACAGGAACACTATAAAACACACATGGACGTCAATAAACCTAGTTTCAACAGTTACGTTGACATTACAGCTGACATCACAGGGGACAGCCACTCAGCATGCGATGTTTCAAAAGAAGTGCTCACCCCTCCATCACTGCCCATTCTGGCCAATGGCGCCCCACTGTATGGTAGAGTGATAGAGGCCGCTGCACAACGCGCATGAAGATGAGCGATGCATATTCACATATGTACGGTGTTCTGTACTAAAGCTAGCTGGAGGAACATTTTCAAACACAGTTCAATCCACTAATAGAGAGCGATCTGATGTTTTTGTATGACAGATATGCAGCGGTTCACTGTATGAAAAAAGTCTCAAAAGTGTCCCCAAAACGTCTTGCTCCATCGCCTCCATATTGCCCCCCTTCCATTCCTTCACCCCTGCATCGGCCCTTTTTGTTCCATCCCCCACCCCCCACCCCGAAAAACAAAATTGCTCCTGGGGCGATATTGCCCAGGATAAGAACCACTGGTCTAGACTATTGTTATAGACTGAATGGCACTAGTTAATTATATTGCTTCTCATATCATTCCAAAGTAAACCCCTAATCCTCTGAAATAGGTATTGGCACAGATGGAAAGACACCTGTGTATTAACAAGCAGGTTGATTGTCTGTAAAAACTATATTGCTTGAAATTATTTGACTCATACCTTACCTATCATACTGTAGCATCTTTGATAGGCATATAGGTACAGATAATGGTTAACACATAATTGTTCTTTCAATCAGGAGATACGAACATTGGCCCTCATGGTGAGTTAATCTTCTTTTCTATAAGCTGTGGTTCTTAATAAATGCTCAGTTAAATAGGAGAACATGCTAGCAATCTTGACAGATGCATTATAGACTAGCTGATAGCCCAGCGTTGCCTGGGTATTTGTTTATAAGGGGGAAATGTCCAGACCAAATATAATTTTTAATGTTGGATTTTCCCCCTTACCAGAGGGAGCCCCCTTGTGGAGTCCTGTGAAGCCATTACCATGGCAACTTCACTGCGCTGTACAGTAGAAGCCATTTTACAGCAGTACAGTAGAAGCCAGTTTAGATACAGATACAGACTGTTTCTTAACAGAACACACACAATGAGGGATGTTAGGGGCGTCTTACCCCCACAATATTTTTTTCCAGAGAGTAAGTCATCTGTGTATCAGGTTTGGTTGAAATTGCTTGAGGCGTTTTTGTATATGTATATAGATGTCACACATGGATAAATGAAGAACTCATCCTTTCCTATAGTCATGGGTTAGATACATACGCTTTCATTGTTCTTCATTTTAGAATTTTATCCCAGCACATGAAGCTGGGAGAAGTATCTGTTGATAGCTATCTTCTTGTGTCTTGGTGTGATATAGCACTGCCACTGAAATTCTTCCCCTCTCAAAAAAATCAACTGTGGCAACTACAGTAGTTACCAAAAGGGTATATGCAGCAGTGGTGGGTTCCGGATCCCGTTGCAACCGGTACGCTGCAACGGGCCTGGGTGTCCATCACATGCATGCGGGCTGCGCACGCAGGCACACCTACTGCCCTGCGGAGCATCGCGCAGGCACCGTATGCTGCGTGTGCATGCGCAAATGGCCCGGTTGGGTCAAAGACAGGTAAGGAACACAGGCAGGCAGGTGGGCCTCCGAAGCACTATACCGGAATGCTGTCTGCTGCTCCCAGCAGGCACCGGTACACCCGTACCGGTGGGTGGATGGATGGATGGATGGATGGATGGATGGGAGTGATGGAGAGAGAGAGAGAGAGAGAGAGAGAGAGAGAGAGAGAGAGAGATTATGTCTGTATAGAATTATAGATATAGATATAGTGTATGTGTGTCTGTATATATGTGTGGGTGTGTTTATGTATATGAATATGAATATATATGGTGTATATATAATCAATTTATTTGTGTATATATGTTTGTCACACAAACTCAAACAGACACATACATTTTATTCCAAATAACAATACTAATTAAAAATGAAAGGGAAATAAATAATTATATTTATATACTGTTAAACAATGAGGGCTTTTTCCCCTCCTATCAGGGACCTCCTGGTCTTCCAGGCATCGCAGGGCCAGCCGGACCTCCTGGACAGAAGGTAACTCCATCAGTCTTTCTTAACAGTCAGCTAAGATAAAGCCTTTTCCATCTCCTCAATTAAAATTGAATGAACAGGATGAAAATTAAACAAAAGCAGAGGAAGATACTGTTCTTCTAGTCAGTTCAAAAGATGGATAATCATCATCTGGAGATGGATCCCACTGTAAAATGCACCACAACGAAAACACTAGGAGAGCTTTTGTGGTGCAAATGGAATTGACAACTTGCTAATGGGAGATTTCCCAATGGAATAGATGTTTATCCTTGGTCCTGCTGATCACCCATCTTCTTTTAATTTATTATTTATTCATATGATTTATATAGCTGTCTATATCACCGAAATGACTGTGAATAGCTTACAAGTTTAGAATAGATGACCGCAGCACCCAACAGGGGAAAAAAGAAGGGGATAAAATGTGTGTGCCTCATTTTCCCATCCAACAGAAAACAATCTAAATTCAAGAACAACTTAGAGACTCAAAGAACAAGCGTTATTTTCATTCTTGGACCCTGACAAATTTAGGTTATGATTCAACTTTTAGTGCTAAATGATCCACAATTTCTTGAACGTAACGTCAGAGTTCCAAGTAACACCCTCCAATGAAACAAAGCTCTGAGGCTTAAGTTTCCTCAAGTTTCCATTTTATTAGAGATGCCACATTGGCCTATCTGGGAAAACCCAAATCTGAAAGTTTCCAGGTTTTCTCCACCCAAGTGAAAGTTCAAGTCCCTGCCCAGCCCCCACATGTCCATCACATGGTCAATCAAGCACCGTCCCACCTGGAGATGCCTCCCAGTCACCTCATCGCAGCTGCAGGGCAAGGTGGCCTTGACTCTCTGTGAAAGGAATGTTAATTTGACTATATATCTCCCATACTCCATATAATTCCCCCTACCATTTTCCCACAGTAGAAAATGTGGCAGGCCTGAAGTCCCAAGGGTAAAAGATGGCTTCCAGGTCTGACACATGACTATTCCAGTGGTGGGATTCAGCCAGTTTGCACCTATTCGGGAGAACTGGTTGTTACCTTTCTAAGCAGTTTGGAGAACTGGCTCTTGGAAGAAATCTCATTTTGGTTTTTTTCCCACTTTACAGGGCTAACTCTGTAAGGAAGGCAGGAAGGAAACATTCTGGTGTTGTTTCTAGTCTAATCTTTATTGCCCTGCTTACGGAAACTGCCTCTCCGATTAACCTTTATTACATTGTAACAATTAAGGCAAAGCGCCCGTCGACGTGCGTGATGTTGAGTTAACCACGCCCATCCAGTCACATGACCCCCCCGAGCCCCACCTATCCAGCTGGTCATTAGGGCAGAGAACCAGTTATTCAATTATTTGAATCCCACCACTGAACTGTTCCCTCTGTATTTGCCAAATTTAAAGTAAAAGTGTTTGTTCTGTCTTCACATCTCTTCTGCAAGGTTCCAAGGTTTATAATATAATATACTGTATTACCCTTCACTGTTTCCTCTCAGGGTGAAATTGGCTTGCCAGGTCCCCCCGGACGTAATGGAGAAAAGGTAAGAAGCTAGACATGAGAAACAGGTACCGTACACCAGGGGTGGGTTCCGGCTTCTTTTACTGTCAGTTCACTCAGGGATGTGCTTCGGGCATGAGCGCACTTGATCCGTGCTACGTGCACATGTGCGCTACCCATACATGCACAGAAATAAACAAAATTGCTTCTGCACATGCACAGAAGCATCAAAAAAGATGGTGGTGCTTATGGCACCTATAGAACTGGTTCGGGCGAGGGGGGAGAGAGAGAGAGAGAGTAATATGGGATAAAAGTGAAAAAATGAAAGAAAAGCATTAACATCCAACTCTTTTCAGTGCGGCAGAATAAAAATATTTTAAATCAACATTTTACTTTTGCATACTTAATCTATACTAGCCCTGTGATGGCGAATCTATGCCACATGTGCCACACGTGGCAGATGGAGCCCTCTCTGCAGGCACGTGAGCTGTCGCCCGAGCTCAGCTCCACCCTGCACGCTCACATTCTTGCATCTGACCAGCTGATTTTTGGGTCTCTGCCGCACTTGGGCGGGGGTCAAGGTACAACGTGCTCTACATGGGGCTGCCCTTGAAGAGCATCCGGCGACTTCAGCTAGTCCAGAATGCGGCCGCGCAAGTGATAGTGGGTGCACCTCGGTTCGCCCACATAACACCTATCCTCCGCGAGCTGCGCTGGCTACCTGTTGATCTCCGGGTGCGCTTCAAGGTGCTACTTACCACCCACAAAGCCCTTCATGGTAGTGGATCTGCGTACTTGAGAGACCGCCTCTTGCCAATTACCTCCTTGCGACCTATTAGATCGCATAGATTAGGCCTCCTCCGAGTTCCATCCGCCAGTCAGTGTCGACTGGCAACCACACGGAGGAGAGTCTTTTCAGTAGTAGCTCCGACCCTTTGGAACAATCTCCCCGTGGAGATTCACACCCTCACCACCGTCCAGACCTTCCGCACAGCCCTCAAGTCCTGGCTATCCCGTCAGGCCTGGGGATAAAGATCGTAATCTGTCCCCACCCGAATGATGAATGAATGTCGTGTACTATTTTTACTTATGTATTGTTTTATGTTTACTGTTTTGTACCCCCCTCCCTATATTTTGTAAGCCGCCCTGAGTCCCCTCAGGGAAAAGGGCGGCCTATAAATAATAATAAAACTAAAACTAAACTAAACGTGAGGGGCTCATCCACACATGCATGTGCCCCATTGTTGGTCCCAGGAGGCTTCATGGAGGTCTACTAGGTCCAAAACGGTGTGCAGGGGGGTCGACTGCGCATGCGCAGGGGGGCGGGGGTCATAGGGGGTGTCACGTGGGCATTGCATTATGGTTGTGGGTACTGATGTGCTGTTGTGCTCTCACGTGGTAGCCATCACTGTACTAGCCCTTTCTATAACAACAAACCTGTCTAATCAGCAAATCCCAAAGTCAACGTTTCATTTTTGTTCCTACCCCAAGCACAAAACCTAGAAGCAGTTTCCGAATTGAAAGGAAGTTGGATATATTCTTTTCTTTGACTAAAACACTTATTTTAGCCATCTCCACCAGTTCTGTCTTTTTTTTCCTCTCACTTCTGCTAAGTTCCCTGTTAGAACAAGTGAACAGTTGGACTGAAAAAACTCTTGACCTGTCTTATCAATCCTTCAAAGATGTTGCCAAAAATAGAAAGGTCGTGTATTTCCTGGATTGGGTGGGAAGGAAAAAGCAGCCGAGGAATCTATCAGTCAGGAACTGATTCCAGTTCAGAGAAAGCTCCTAGCCATCACTGTGTTAAATGTAAAGGAAGGAGCTAAAAGCCAGAAAGGAATATCTTAAACAGAAATGGGTTTGAAAAATGTTAGTAACCAGTTCTCTGCTCGGTTGCTGAATGGGCATGGCCATGGTGGGTGTGCCTATTTGGCCTCCTGCACCATAGGAGGGGGGGCATTTTCACCCTCCCCAGGCTTCGGAGGCTTTTTTTGAGCCTCCGGGAGGGCAAAAATGGTCTCCCCTGGGCTCCGGAAGCCTTCTGAAGGCCGGAAACAGGCCTGTTTCCAGACTTCCAGAACTTCTGGGAGGCCCATTTTTCGCCCTCCCAGAGCCTCCACCTTCCCTGGCCCTGCACTTACCTGGCATGATGAACGGGCCACGTGGAGACTCCAGGATGGGGTGGGGAGGGCGGGGCCAGCCAGTCCTTGCAACTACCAGTTTGGCAAATCAGATGTAAAATTAACCGGCTGAATCCCACCCCTGACCTTAAACCATCTTGACTTCTAGCCAGTTTAGCATGGGAGACAAGCAATTGAAGGCTTTAGTAAAAGAACAAAAATCCTTTGTTTAAGTCAAGATGAAGGAGAAGGAAAAGTTTTTCTTATTTTTCAAGTCTACATTTTAAGTGTTTCTCCTACCTTTTCTTCTACTTTTACCTTATCAGACAATATCTTTTAGAAAGAAAACCTGTTCTACACTGAGGTGACCCAATTCAGGTCTATGAAGAAGGCCATTAAAAAGTTTCTACCTTCAACATTTTATACCTATGTTTGCAAAGACCCAAGCTGACACATTTTTGAATTCTATTCTTTCTTCCTGTAGCTTCTTGGCTATTGAATCAAGGATTCTGTAATAAATTTGAGGTTCTTTTCAAGAATTGCTCATTTTGTGTCTAATGTGCTTTTAAACTAGAAACTGTTAAAAACATATCAAAAATTAACTTTTTCGCAGAGAGCCCCATGTGACTCAACAGAATTATAAAATCATATGAGCCTATGATTCTAAGAATCATTAAAGAGGTACAAATGTAGATGGGGTAAATGCAATAGCTATGCTCATATACAAATATTATTCCCATTTGAAAGAAACAAGCAATTAGAGTATCTTTCTCATTGCATAATTCCACCTTAAATCTTTCTTTCTTTGTAGGGTCTTGATGGCCTAAATGGAATTAAAGGTGACCAAGGGATGCCTGGACCTCCTGGTCTTATCGGTCCAACTGGACTTCCAGGTTTTACAGTAAGCACACCAAATGATTTTTCTAATTAAAAAACTCTGCCATTGCCATCAAGAAAGTCAACTAGTACAAATCATTTAAGAGATAAAAGCAATATTCCTCAAGCAAAATAATATGCCTCGAACTTTCTTCCTTAGCTGAAGTTCAGATAGCCAATTAAGGCCACTCAATGTATTTGGGCCTGGATTCCTTTGAACGAAGATCTGCCAAGACCAAAGTCTCCAAAGACCCATTTCTCTACCTAGCTTCATGCTCTTGCTTGACCAAGAGACTTCTCATGACTGTCAGCTTTGACAAGTTGTAAGCAACAACTGCAAAGCAGTCATTGAGAAGGAACAAAACGAGGACAGGGGGGTATGGCAAGAATATCCCTGAGAAAAAGTAGGTTTAGAAAGTGATTGTCACAGGATTGTATTTTTCAAGATTTCAGACTTGGTGCTTCCCTTCTATATGTACATTATACTTTAAAGACGTTGGTCAAATTAAATAAAATGCTAGTTAATCATAATAGCCAGAGAGGCTTTTAGTTAGTGGTGGAATTCAGCCGGTTTGGGCCGGTTCAGGCAAACAGATTGTTAAATTGCTGGTTGCCCTGCCCCTTCCTGCCCCGCCCCTTCCAGGAGTTGTCCCCCCCACCCTGTTTTGGCTCCCAGTTAAGTTCAGGGAGGCCTACTAGGCCCAAAATGGGGTGCAGAGGTGTGCGGTGTACCCTCCCCCCCAGCCCATTTTTGCTCCCAGGAGGCTGTAGGGGGTTGTACTAGGCCAAAATGGGGCATGGGAGTGGTCTGTTTTTGCTCCCAGGGTAGTGCAGGAGGCTGAGTGCTACCTGTCACACCCTCTAGCCATGCCCACCATGGCCACACCCACCAGAGATATTCAGCAGGTTCTGACCAGTTCTGGAGAACCAGTAATGGAAATTTTGAGTAGTTCAGAGAACTAGTAAATACCACCCCACCCCCATCTCTTCTCTGCCTCCCGAGTCCCAGCTGATCGGGAGGAAATGGGGATTTTGCAGTAACCTTCTCCTGGAATGGGGAAGGAATGGAGATTTTACAGTATCCTTTCCCTGCCACCCCTACCATGCCACAACTACCAAGCCATGCCCACAGAACTGGTAGTAAAAAATGTTGAATCCCACCACTGATGCCCACCAGCCAGTCATTAGGACTGTTAAATTATTTGAATCCCACCACTACTTTTAGTGTTATTCTAGAAGTGATTGCATTTTTATTTACTTCTTCATGCTGTCTTCATCTGAACCTTTGGCCTTCTTGGAATTTCACTGCTATAATAACATGGCATGGATGTCTTTTTTATTACAATATTGTTGTATTGACAGGGAGAGAAGGGAGAACCTGGAGAAAAAGGAGATATCGGGGCTTCAGTAAGTAATCAAACCATGTTATTTTTTAAAACATTAGAAAAAAACCCCTCCTTTTCCTTAACTACAGTTCAATTTTCTTCATTCCTTCTTCCCAACTACTATTTTCAGAATGATAGGTTTAATTTCTACATAATAATTTTGAGGAAGGAGTCCGGTTACTGCTTTAATTTACTGAGCATGAAAGTGAATTATTATGGCAATGACATTTGCTTTTCTATTTGGCTTTTAGGTAACTGGTCCACCAGGGCCTCGAGGTCCACCTGGAAACCCAGTAAGTCTTTTCTACAATGTGGACTATAAATATTTTTTCCCTTTTTCTAAAGTACTAGTTGATAACCCAGTGTTGCCCGAGTATTTATTTATAGAGGGAAAATGTCAGGAGTAAACGTAATTTCTAATGTTAGATTTTTACCCCTAACTAGAGGGAGGCCCCTTGTGGAATACTGTGAAGCCGTAACCATGGCAACTCCACTGTGCTGTCCAGTAGAATCCATTTTACAGCAGTACAGTAGAGGCCATTTTAAGGCACAACAGGCTGTATCTTAACAGAACACACAACTCGAGGGTGCTAGGGATGTTTTACCCCCACCGTATTTGTTTCCAGAGAGTAAGTCATCTGTGTACCAAGTTTGGTTGAAATTGCTCGAGGCGTTCCAGAGTTACGCTGGAACACACACAGCCATTTATATATAGAGAGAGATAACCAGTAACTTGAAATGCATTCAGAGCTAACTGTCAGCCAATGCAACCCACAGAGCAGGAGGTCACATGGACATTAATGAGGTATACTGATCATTGCTTACACCACTACAGGATCAAGAAGCATTAGTGGGAGTCCTGTTTATGAACATGGAGAATATTCAAACAAGGGAGTGATAGTGACCAAAATATTTAGATCCACAAAATTCCACAGTACACACTATAAGTGTGTGTGTGTGTGTTTGTTTGTGTGTGTGTGTGTGTGTGTGTGTGTGTGTGTGTGTTAGTGTTATAATGTAGTCCAGAGTTGCAGGAGGGAGGTGCTCCTTCCCAAGGAACAAAGAGACAATATAGATTGGAATCTTTGATATGCAGGAAAAGTACAAAGATAGATCCTTCCTAGCAGTTCACAAGGTATATTTAATAGTTATGTAGATAATTGCTTTAGTCTGGGAAGAATTTTATCTATAGGCTAGCAACAATAAAGATACTATTCTCAAGTAATTTCTCATGTCATCCTCAGTTCCTTGGATCTGACAATATGAGAATTACAGAAATCAAAACATTCCCTGTTTTATTTGTTATATTCAGATGCTTTAAAATGATTTGTCAGTAGGGTTAATTAACAAAAGCATTTTATTATTGAAACCATGCCATTATTTTCCATAAAGAGTGCATAGGCAAGCAAACATAATGCAGATGTTTCCTCTACATTATGACTCAAAATGTTAGTTAGGCAATACAGGGAGTACGTGTATAACGATCACCTGTTCAACAGTACTTACAATTTACAATGAGACTGAGTGTGTGGCACTGATCCTTGTACTTGTAGCCATCAAAGGATCCCTGCAGTCACATGATCAGGATCTGGGTGCTTGGTAACCAGCCCACATTTCTGACTACTACAGTGTCCAGTAGTCACCCACGTAATTGTAATTTGCACTCTTCTCTGCTAGCTTCCCACAAGCAAAGTTAATGGGGAAGCCGATGGGAAATCAAAGGTCGCAATCATATTAAGCCTTTGGTTAATGACCCACACATTCCTCACTTAATGGCAATCAGGACTGTCAGAACTGTCGTTGCTGAGAGCCATAGTCACATGACATCATGCTCAGCAAACACAGCATATAGCAGTGATGGCGAACATTTTTGTAAAGGTGTGCCAAAATTATGCAGACATGCTCACACCCACAATTCAATGCGTTCTGCCCACCTGCACATGCATGCGCAAACACCCCCCATGTGGTGGGGGGAGAGTTTTTGCCCTCCTCAGGCTTGGGAGGCTTCCCTGAAACTTGAAAGGGCGAAAAATGGCCCCAATGGACCAACTGGAAGTTCAGGAATGAACTTCCGATTGGCCCATTAGGCCTGTTTTTTGCCCTCCCCAGGCTCTGGAGGCTTTCCTGAAGCCTGGGGAGGGCAAAAACGACCTCCCCCAGCCCCTCAGAAGGCCAAAAATCAGCTAGCTGTCATGCGCATGGGCGCCGGAGATGACACCTTGCGCACCAGCAAATATGGCTCCACGTACCATCTGTGGCGCACGTACGATAGATTCGCCATCATGGCCATATATTGATGGATTTTCTGGCCCCAATTACTGTTATTTAAACAGGGCTACCTGTAGAACAGAGGTTCTAAAGCTGTGAGTATTTTAGGCATATACTGAGGGTAAGGGAAAGATTTATAATTGTTTGTTTGTGAGTCAAAGGTCCAGTTTGGAATTTCCTCTGCCAAGACACTTATATAAAGCAATTGAGTCTGATGGGGTTTTTTTTTTTGGTGCGAATAAACATTGGGTGGGGAAAAGGTGTAATTGGGCCAAACAGCTTAAGATTGACAATAGTAGAGAAAATCTGGGTGTCTTTGTACTGCTAGAATTATAAGTTGAAAGAAAATTATACCAACTTTATTTTTAATTCCAACTATAGGGTCTTCAAGGCTTACCGGGACCTAAGGTAAGAAAAACAAATAATAAAACTGAACTCAAGTAGGCATCTTAGAGAAAATATTTTGTGTGCTGTTCTAAAAGAAAAATTATGGCTTTGCATATTTTGGAGCAGGAGTATTCAACCTTTAACTGTCTAAAAGTATTTCTCTCCATTTCTTGCCATTGGCTAAACCAGTGATAGCTAACCTTTTTTGGATCATGTGCCAAAAGTGGGGGGAGTGTAGGGGGGTCATGTGCGGGTATGCCACACACATAATGCTATGTGTGCGACCCCCAGTGTACATGCGCGCACGACCAGCACTCCCCTCCCCCTGCTTTTGGCAGCTTTCTAGGAGCTTAGCGAGGGTGAAAACAGCCTCCCCCACCCCAACCCCTGGAGGCCCTCCAGAGGGTGGAAAACCGACCCTAAGGGCAATCCAGATGTTTGGGAACAAACTTCCGGTTTACTTGTAGGGCTGTTTTTTCCCCTCCAGAACTTTCAGGGAAGCCTCCTGGAGGCTCCTAAAGGCTCCAGAGGATGAAAAACGGCCCTACAGGCAAACTGGAAGTCAGTTTGCTCATAGGGCCATTTTCTGCCCACCAGACCCTTCAGGGAAGCCGGAGGCTGAAAAACGGCCCTACGAGCAAACCAGAAGTCTGTTCCCAAACTTCCGGTTTGGCCATAGGGCCGTTTTTTTGCAAAACATAGCCTCAAAATAAGGCCAAAGTCAGCTGGCCAGTGCACGCATACGCACTGGAGCTGACAGGGCAACGGCTCGAGTGCCCTAACAAATGGCTCTGCATGCCACCTGTGGCACATGTGCCATAGGTTCGCCATCACAGGGTTAAATCTTTTAAGGCCATGAAGGCTATGGCATGTGTGCTCTTCTGGCACGGGCGCCGTCGCCCCAAGTTAGATCTCTGTGGCGTTTCTTTCATGAGATTTTTTTCTCTGCGAAACAGAAGCTCATGAAAGAAAAAGATCTTACCTCTTGCCGCAACATCCCTAATTTAACCGAACTGCAAATATATTGTCCACACCTACCTGCATTTTTACAATTTTCAGCGTTCGCACATCATTTGTTATTTACTTTCCATCCTTTTTCCTTGCATATCTGCATTTACAGCATTCATTTCAACTCTACTGACATCACTATAATTGCTGTACAAATCTCTGAAATTCTTTATCCAGCCTTCCCTGTCTTCACTTCCCAAATCGTTTCATTACTTTTATTTTTAATTCAACTTGTTTTCCCTCTTCAGCCATTTCCAAGCATTTTTTTAAAAATCCCATTAAAATGATGCTGCATCTTTTCTTACTCGTAATCATATCTGTTCTTTGCTCTCTCTGTCTACCTTCTTTGCAACTTTCTTTTTTTTTGGTATACACATTAAATAGTATAGGTAGTCCTTGACTTACAACCATTTGTTTAGTGACCATTTGAAGTTACAACGACATTGTAAAAAGTGACATGACAATTATTTACACTTGCAACCTTTGCAGTATATCCATGGTCAACTTATCAAAATTCAGATGCTTGGCAAGTGACTCATATTTATCACAGTTGCAGTGCCCCGGGGTCATGGGATCATCTTCTGAAGCCTTCTGAGAAGCGAAGTCGATGGGGAAGGTGGATTCACTTAACAATCGTGTTATGAACTTAACAACTGCAGTGATTCACTGTGACAAAATGTCATAAAATGGGGCAAAGTCACTTAAAACTGCCTTGCTTAGCAATGGAAATTTTGGACTAGGTGGTGATCATAACTTGAAGACTACTAGTATCTTTCTTTATTTCTTGTTCCTCCTTTTTTTTTGCAGCAATCATTTTTATGCACCTTATTTTCTCATCCATATCACATTTTTACATGAACATCCCACAAAGCGTCCTCATCCAAGTGTGCTAGGAAATCACTCAACTCTCTGCCTTTCAAATGGCTTCCACATTGTCTACCTTATGTTGGAACAATGGCCCCTTTATGACCTGTGGACTTTGACTCCCAGCTGATTCAGGAATTCTGGGAGTTGAAGTCCACAGGTTGTAAAGGGGCCATTGTTCCTCACCCCTGCTTTACGTACCCTTTTCATTCATTCTCTTGGGAGATTCAGTTATCTTTTCAAATAGGAGTTGAAACTTCTTTTTTTCCAGTCCTTAGCAAAACGTCACCTCGCCATTGCTATATAAATGCTTTTGGGATGTCACCAAGTCCTTTTCTCTGTATAACTCCTGTTTAGAAACCTACTGGAGAAGAATTAGTGTCAGGGTTCAAAAAAATAGCCCGAACGAAATAAAACTCCAAGGCTTGAGTCCAGGGGTGAGTTCCGGCAGAGACTACTGCTGGTTTGCTCATAGCAATTCCGCGCACATGCACATGCTTGAGGCAAGCTGCACACGCATGTGCAGTACAATTAAAAACAAAATGGCACCATCTACCGTGTCACCAGGAAAACCGGTTCAGGGGCATGGCAGGCCTGGGTTGCTGCCAGTTCCAGTGACCCAGGCCACCAAGCTACTACCAGTTCAGCTGAACTGGTACTACCGGTTCGGTCTGAACTGGTAGGAACCCACCACTGGCTTGGGTTTCCTCAAAGTTCCACTTTATTAGAGATATCATGTTGGCACATCTGGGAAAACCCGAATCTGGAAGCTTCCAAGTTTTCCCATCCAGTTGAAAGTTCAGGATCCTGCCCCAACACCAGTGGTGGGTTTCAAAAAATTTTAGAACCTCTTCTGTAGGTGTGGTCTGCTTTGTGGGAGTGGCTTGCCAGCCATGTGACTGGGTGGGCGTGGCCAACTTGTAAAATTACTTAACAACACTCTTGCTTAGCAACCAAAATGTTGACTCAGAAACTCTGGCATTTGAAGCACGCAACTCTTAAAGCTGTCAAGTTACAAGACCCTTGTACCCCTAACCCTTTAGAAAAAAAACCCCAGGGATGTTCAAACTTGACAGCTTTAAGACTTGTGGATTTCAACTCCCAGAATTCCTCCTCTCGCTCTTCATCTTGATGAGATGCGGACAGGTGGGGGGAGGGAGCTGGAACCGGTTCTAAACCGGTTTTAAACCGGCACTGTAGATTTGTGGAACCTCTTCTATAGAAGAGGTTAGAACTGGCAGGAACCCACCCCTGCCCAACACCCACAAGTCCATCACATGGTCCAATCTTTTACTGCCATGAAGACAGATTCCTCCCATCCATATCTGGCCAGGTACAGATACAAAAGTGACCTTGATTTTCTACGAAGAATGTTATTATGGCTACACATCACCCAACTCCACATAATCCCCCCTCCCATTTTCTCACAGTAGAAAGTGTGGCAGGCCTGAAACCCAAAAAGAAAAGATGGCTTACAGGTCTGACAATTAGCTTTCTTCTGATATGTTTTTCTTTTAGGGAGAAGCAGGAATTGATGGAATAAAAGGTGAAAAGGGTATCCAAGGAGAAAAAGGAGATCGGGGTCCTCTGGGACTGCCTGTAAGTATCTAGAAAGAAAGGGAAATCACAACAAGAAATGACAATGAATACAATTTACTCACGAGAATACTTCAGATATCTCTCAGAGAAGCATGTCACTTTAGAATGATATTCTTGGTTTTGAAAAATCAGAGGAAATTCTTCCAGATAATTATTGCCTGGGTAATGTTGACATGAAGAAAAGTGCTTCAGTGGATTGCAACATTATTTTATTCATAGTCATGGAAAAATGGTTTCAAATGCTAGTTCAGATGCTGAAATATGCAAGAAATAACTCACAGAATTCATTTATTAACAACTAGCCGATAGCCCGGAAATGCCCGGGCATTTATTTATAGGGAAATGTCCAGACCAAACGTAATTTCTAATGTTGGATTTTCCCCCTTACCAGAGGGAGTTCCTTAGTGGAGTACTGTGAAGCCGTTACCATGGCAACTCCACTGCACTGCACAGTAGAAGCCATTTTATGGCACAACAGGCTGTATCTTAACAGAACACACACCCCAAGGTGTTTTAGGAGTGTCTTACCCTCCCCCCCCCCACAGTACTTGTTTCCAGAAAGTAAACCATTTGTGTACCAAGTTCAGTTAAAATTACTCGAAGCATTCCAGAGTTATGCTGGAACATACCCACACACAGTCATTTAGATAGATAGATAGATAGATAGATAGATAGATAGATAGATAGATAGATAGATAGATAGATAGATAGATAGATAGATAGATAGATAGATAGATAGATAGAATGAATGAATGAATGAATGAATGAATGAATGAATGAATGAATGAATGAATGAATGAATGTGGGAGAAGGGGAACAATGTAGAGGAACTATCTGGTACAGTTTTCTTCCTAAGTTCAGGAACTGATATTTAGTTTGGATTCCTTATTTAAGTAAAAAAAAATCTTATCCAGGAACATTCCATTTCCTATCTGATATGTATAAGGATTAATTCACAACTGCCTTCAGCTCATTTCCCCCACACACAACTTTTTATACTTTGCTCACAACAAGGAGCTCTCTCTGGATTCTCTTGTAAGCCCACACTGTATAATGGCTTGCTACAGGTAGTCCTCAGTTAACAACGGCAATTGAGACTGGAATCTCTGTTCCTAAGTGATGTGGTTGTAGAGCGCAATGTCATGTGACCACCGTAGTTCTGACATTTCCTGGTTTCATCTATAAGCAAATCCCATATTGTCATTAAGCAAGGATCTCACATGGTCATCATTTGAGACTTCCCGCCAGCTTCCCCATTGACTTTGCTTGTAGGAAGCTGGAATAGAAGATTACAAATGGTGTCTTGGCGATTTCAGGAAGCTGTGACATCATAATTGCAAGCCAGGCTCCAAGCACCCAGATTACAATCACATGACCATGCAGGGATACTGCAACAACTGAACCTTCATGATGGACCGGTCATAAGTATCACTGATTCAGCACTGTTCCAAGTTTGAACCGTTGTTGAATGTGTGATGGTTAAATGAGGGCAACCTATATTGGTGCACTCAACCATTGCATGTTGGTGGCTGCTGTAGACAACATTGTAACAGGCAGTTGGAGCTGGTATATCCACTTCTTTTGCAGTCATGAGGCCACATTAGTAAGAGCTAGTAGAGAAGGACAGGCAGTAGGAAGATACTGAACAATTTTCTTATTGAGAGTGTTGCTTTGTAGCAGTAGAAACTGGAAAGCTGGATAAATTTGAAAATCAGCAGCACCAGTGCTGGTCTTGCTGCCAAAGCTGTTATCTTCACACCTCTAACAGCATGGGATGCCTCTTATTTGCCTGTCACTGGCAATGCTAATATATTTTTGAAGGAGGGGGGTTGAGCAAAAGCTCCCTTAACAGAATAATAAAATAGCAAAGTTGGAAGAGACCTTGGAGGTCTTCTAGTTCAAGACCCTGCTCAACCTGGAAACCAACAAACTAGAATGAATTAGACAATTAGAATGAGATGAATTAGTGTTAATCCCAAATGGATTGCAAAACAATATCTCAGGGGCTGCCACAAAAAAGAGGGAGTCAAGCTATTCTCCAAAGCACCTGAGGGTAGAAAAAGAAGAAATGGGTGGAAACCAATCAAGGAGAGAAGCAACTCAGAACTGAGGAGAAATTTCCTGACAGAACAATTAATCAGTGGAACAACTTGCCTCCAGAAGTTGTGAATGCTCCAACACTGGACGTTTTTAAGAAGATGATGGATAACCATTTGTCTGAAGTGATGTAGGGTTTCCTGCCTAAGCAGGGGGTTGGACTAGAAGACCTCCAAGGTCCCTTCCAACTCTGTTATTCTATCGTTCTACAAATCTAGTGGTGGAAATTCAAACTTTACTGTTTTACAAAGAAACAAGGTGCTAAAGAATTGGACAAGGGAACACTCTTTAGAGTATATATTTTCCTATATACACACATGTACCATGTATGTAGACACCTTGCTCTTAATGCATATTTATTTTAAGGACCAGTTCAGGTTATAATATTAGAATTTGTATGTTCTGGTCTTGACCCAGTCTACCTATACACCTAAGTAGGAATCTGTAGCACAAATATTTATTCCTCCAATTCAATTAAATTCAGAATGGAAGCTTGATGGAATTCCAAATCAGATGTAGATTAGTATTAGGTGTTATGTGGAAGGTTGCTTCCCACTTGTTAGGTGTTTCTTACTGCCTGGGGAAACGGGTGTATTTTTGTAGTTCTTAATGCACTAAGCTGTGTGTCTTAGGTTGGGGAAAACTATCGTACTTTGATTGAAAGCAATGGAAAAGAAAGGATCTTTGGTGGCATGGAACCCAAATGTTAATAAATTCAGATCCTTGAGGGAAAGAAAAGTCATATTTAAAGAAGATGAAGAGAAATCATCTTCATTTCATTAATTTTTTTTGCTGAATTCTTGCACCGTTCAGAGAAAGGGGAAAGGAAAATCCTTCCTTTTTGCTGGCAATAACAATTTTCTGAATGGGACAGTACCGTATTTTTCAGAGTATAAAATGCTCAGAAGTATAAGACGCACATAGCTTTTGGGAAGGAAAACAAGGGGGGGGGGAATCTGCCTCTGCCTCCCAGCAATTTGCCTCCTTGCAACAAACAGCAAACAATACAGACAATTTACACTGTTTGTAATGTTACATTTCAGACTATACTTTTGCTGTTAAAATTGATGTACTTTCTGGAAGTATAATTATTCTCTGCTATTTAAAAGAAGATACAATAGCACTGGGCCTCTTCAGATCAAGTATTTATTTTAAAAAGCTTCTTCATTTTGTTAAATTGTCTAGAACAATAATAAAGTAGTCTTTAAAAAATAAGTCTAATAATTTGAAGATTCTATAGGCATTTATAGTTATTGACTTACCTCCTTGCAGCAAGCAGCAAGCAGCAAACAGCCTGATTAGCACAAGAAAAAAAAGCTGCCTCTGCTTTCCAGCAATTTGCTTTGTGGAGCAAACAGCAAGTTTCACTTTCAATTTCAGCCCTCCCATTTCAGGCTGCAGGGGTTGCTATAGCCTATTGCAGCCTCCGCAAGCCCCAGGAGGTAAATTGCTGGGAGGCAGAGGCCAAAGGGTGGGGGCCAGTGGGTGGGTGGGTATTGTATAAGACACACCCAAATTTTCACCCTCTTTTAGGGGGGGAAAGATGCGTCTTATACTCGTGATTAGCCCAGCATTCGTTTTTCTTCCTTTTCCTCCTTAAAAATAGAACTATCAGTAGCTGTTGCAGTTTCAGATCCTGCATTCCAGTATTGTGTAGGGCTAGTGTACTTGGGCTCCAGAATTCCAGATGACCACTAAATGCTAGCAAAAAGATAGCAATTTATTTATTCATTTATTTATTTATTTAACTTGTTTGTTCATTTGTTTATACTATTTATACAGTCGTCCATCTTTCAGCCAACTGGGCAGCTCCTAATGATCATTTTACAGCCCAAAAGCTTGACGTTTTACAAATGTAATGGATCTGGGATTTCAATCTCAAGAAAAACAAAATTAATTATCAATGAAAACATAGTTTATTCAAAAGTAAACATTATAAACGCAGTGACATCATTTCCTCTTTTATACGTTGGAAAAGCCTCAGAAGTAAGAAAAGGATTTGCTTTGCAGAAAACTTAAAACTAGAAAAGCCATTGAGGTAACGGAGAATCGCTGAAAATTGGGAAGTAAAGTAAAGGAGTACCTGTGGATATTACTCATTGCCAACTATAGGAGGCAATGCTCATCTCCATTACAAGGTCATGGAGTGGTCAGTGTTGTCCAAAGACATTTCCATGGTCATGTGGCCAGCGGGATGTCATGGAGTGCAATTACTTTCTGACCAAAGTGGTACCTTTTTAACCTACTCACATTTGCATGTTTTCGAACTGCTAGATTGGCAGTAGCTGGGGCAAGGATGGGAACTCACCCTGCCACATGGCACTCAGGTCTCAAACCTGGGCTGCCCGCTTTCTAGCCAACAAGCCCAGCAACCGTTAAGCCACTGCACGGATAGATAGATAGATAGATAGATAGATTGATAGATAGATAGATAGATAGATAGATAGATAGATAGATAGATAGATAGACAGACAGACAGACAGACAGACAGACAGACAGACAGACAGACAGACAGACAGAATGAATTACACACACACACACACACACACACACACAAACTTTTCCAGTTGACATGAAAATGGATGCATGGCATTGTATAATAGGAGCATCCTATTTTTTTCTAATCTGGTATTATTTTGCTCCTAACATTCACCTGCTATAAATTAAGGTCAATTACTGCTAGTTGATCTAACACGGATGTATTTCTTAAGGCCTTTTCCCCCAGAGATGATGCTTCAACTTTGTCCTACTTTTCAGACCTGAGATCAGGTCAATTTCACTTCTCCTGGCAACTAATGATGCTTGGATGACTTAATAATGTCTGCAGGAAAAACAATGTCATTTGAGATTTTTTTAGTTACTCAATGATTCACAGGAGTAACTAGTGCATACTGAAAGAATAACCAAGTCTCTTTGATCATTCTATGCAAAAGCTAACGTTCAAGCGAATGTATGTATCACTTGATAGAATAGTGTACTGTCTTAGCTGCAGTTGTTCAGAATAAAAAAGGTCTTTAGCCAAAAATTGCTTTCCTAAGTTAAGTTCAGGTAGTTTCAGTACCACCTTTCCTACAAAAAACTTGGGAATCTATAGATAAATATCAATTAAAATATAATTGTAAATAACTTTTTATTTCCTAATAAGTTCAGTTCAAAAGCTCTCTTAAATTATCTTTCTATTTTTATTAATTTCCCAAATCTCTGAATGTAAGAAAAAGGAAAAATGTATTTGCACTTCATCCTCAATTTGAGTTCTATTATTCTTAGACTTTATACTTCAGTTTTATAAGAAATTAGATTCCTAATGTTGTCCTAACTTGCCTATGGTTATAGCCCATAATTCTAGTGATTAAATGACATTATCCAGGGTTTTTTTTATTAGAAGCTTAATAACCAGTTTTAGCCTTTCCTTTTAAAAATGATGTATGCCATAAAATTTATACGTAACCATGACGTGGTGGTTCAATGGATAAGATGCTAAGCTTGTCGATCAGAAATGGTCGGCAGTTTGGCGGTTCAAATCCCTAGTGCCGCGTAACAGAGTGAGCTCCCGTTACTTGTCTCAGCTTCTACCAATCTACCAGTTTGAAAGCACGTAAAAAGGCAAGTAGAAAAATAGGAACCACCTTTGGTGGGAAGGTAACAGCATTCCGTGCACCTTCAGCGTTTAATCATGCCAGCCACATGACCACAGAGACATCTTCGGACAGCGCTGGCTCTTCAGCTTTGAAACAGAGATGAACACTGCCCATTAGAGTTGGGAAAGACTTGCACATATGTGCAAGGAGAACCTTTACCTTATGGATATTAAAATAATACCTCCATGACACTTTAGATCATCTATTAGTTAGTTGTGTTCTTTTATTGTGTTTAATTAACTCTTTTATTCTTTCATGTTTCATGTTTTTTGTTGTTTTCAAAAATGCTTTTAAAAAGAAGAGTTCCACTTCCCAGTAATACGAAACACACTGGACGGTGTTGCCCATCACAATTTTAACTGGGACTCCATTTAATGTATCTGAATGAAAGTGGCTCATTATGAGATATTTTGGTGTGTGTGTGTGTGTATGTGTGTGTGTGTGTATATATATATATATATATATATATATATATATATATATATATATATATATATATATATATATATATATATATATATATATGAAGTTATAACGTTTTCCATTTAAAAAAAGGCAAAAATTTGCCTCCTAAAATTTTAACCTCTAATGTTATATTTTCAGTTTTGTTTTTTTGTTTTCTAATTATAAGGGTAACTCTTTTACTCAATAATCAAACTAAGCTCCTATAGCATTTTCATCATTTGAGGGCAACTTTCCAGAACACTGGAAAGGTAGTGCTACTACTGTAGGTAGCGCTTAATTGCTCAAAGATCACCATTTCAGTTGTTGCATGGAGAAGAAAATGACTCATATTTTTCAAATCCAGAATTCATTAGTCTCTCCATCATAACAGAACACACACAGCTAGTCCTCACCTTATGACCACAATTGAGCCCAGCATTTCCATTGCTAAGTGAGACAGTTGCTAAGAGCTTTGCCCTATTGTATGACCTTTCTGGCCACGGTTATTAAGTGAATCACTGCAGTTGTTAAATTAGTAACATGGCGGTAAGTGAATCTGGTTTCCCCATTGACTTTGCTTGTCAGAAGGTCACTGCAAAGGTCATAAATGTGGAACAGTTGCCAAGCATCTGAATTTTGATCAGGTGACCCTGGGGATGCTGCAACAGTCATAAATGTGAAAAATGGTTGTTGTAAGTTGATGACTACCTGTGCTAGTTTTCTATTACAAGTTTGATATCAACATGTGCTGCTAATAAATATGATCAGAAACTTGGGAAGTGATGGGGAAAGTAATGACAAACAAGACCCCATGTTTACCAAATATTTCCTTTCTATGTCCTAGTATTGAAGACATAAAGTCATAATAGGTATAATACTTTTACGCCTCCCTTCTTCTGACAGAAGGAAGCCCTTTAAGCATTCATACAATCATCAGATTGCATAGGAAACCCAAGGTCATGAGGTTAGAACTGTATTGGTGAATAATGCAAGAGGGGAGACTTTAAAATTTTATTTTAAAATATGGAATTACACACTCATACTTCCAATGTATGTATGTCAATGTATGACGCGATGGCTCAGTGGCTAAGACACTGAGCTTGTCGATCAGAAAGGTCGGCAGTTCAGCAGCTCGAATCCCTAGCGCCACGTAACGGAGTGAGCTCCCATTACTTGTCCCAGCTTCTGCCAACCTAGCAGTTTGAAAGAACATTAAAAATGCAAGTAGAAAAATAAGGACCACCTTTGGTGGGAAGGTAACAGCGCTCCATGCACCTTTGGCATTTAGTCATGCTGGCCACATGACCACGGAGATGTCTTCGGACAGCGCTGCCTCTTCAGCTTTGAAATGGAGATGAACACTGCCCTCTAGAGTCGGGAAGGATTAGCATATATGTGCGAGGGGAACCTTTACCTTTTTACTTCCAATGCAGACTAAAAATGACAACTACTCATAACCCTGATTTTATTGTAAACCTTCTTCTGGGGCTGATAAAGCCAACATTTCTATGCAGTTCTCTTCCTAAGAAAGGCATGGATTACAATTTTACGCTCCGAGTAGGGACTGCAGAGTATTTTAAGTTTAACCCTCTCCTATCAGTTAAATTAACCACCGCAACTCTAATGTCCTAAGTGTAATGTTTTATTAAGTCCATTGCAATCACTCTGGGTTTCCTCATTTTGTTGGAGAAGATTCTGAGCCCATCCTCATCCATCCAAAGGAAATACTTTCGTTTTCTGAAAAAAATGTCCAAGGGAATTCACTCCGGAACAATTTTGTCAACCAAAGGGATGTGTCTAGTTTTGCTTTAGGATGAGAAAGCAAAGCTTAGGGAATGTTTTGTTTCTTTGCCTGCTGAAGTATTTATTGACATCTCCATTCTCACAATCCTGCTCCAGCCATCAGCTTACGTTACATTCAGTGTCTGTTTTTTTGTTGTTGGTTTTCTTGTAAGTGCCATCACCTGTCCTTGAGAGCTAAGTTTTGTTTTATGGTTAGCACATGTTTGTCTCTGGTCACGGCTTCACTCACCTCTTGTTTCCCCTCCTCACCCCTTCCTTCTTGCCTTTTGTTTTGTTAACCCCTCCCTGTCTGTCCAGGGCGCTTCAGGTTTAGACGGCAGGCCTGGCCCACCGGTGAGTGTCATTTCTCCGATTCCCTACGTTCCTGTTCCCTGATACTGTGATTTGTCTCCTCTGTCCTGCCATAATCATATTTGTATCACTCTCTTTCCAACGACAGAACAAAAGTAGACTAGAGCAAGGGAAGTTAACCACATTTGATGCTCAACAAAAGTACAGTGCAGTTTCACATACAAACAAGTCCACAAAGTTCCCAGGATTTGGGATAATTGGCCTCTTTATTTTTCTGTGTAATTATATTATGCAAAATATCTATGGGGATTCTCAGTCATCCAGGTCATGGTTGTCCCAAAGGTGCTTTTTCAAAAGGCAGCTGAATTTCCTTTGTTTTTCCTTGAAGACATTTTGCTTCTCATCCAAGAAAATTTTTGAAAAATTGTGCAAAATCCAAGTGAAACCTTTGCATGTAGTCATTGTACATGTGATGTACCTCTGTTGTCCTATTGTCACCTGTCTATTGTCTTCTTTTTTCCCCCTACCCATTAAAATCTTGCTTAAAGCATTTCCACCCATTAGTCTGGGTCAAGAGAATGTGCTGGATATGAGTTGTATGAATGAAAGCAATTCCGTTGCGCTTTCATTTCAAGATGCTTCTTGATGAGCTCCTTGGAGCCTTGACGCTGTTTATAGATTGAAAGGGCTCTTGGAAGTAAAACCATAATCATCTTACTTTGCCAGATGTCAAATTCAAATGTCCTACCTTGGCAAGTGACTTCCATTTCACCTTTTTCTAAATTGGGCAATGATTTTGAATTTTAGTCAGTGGATCTCAAGTAAATTATGGGCTGGTGGCTTAACAACAATTGCTGTTTCAGGACTTTGGGCTTCTAGTTTGGGTATAACCAAATTCACATTGCCAGTTATTTTCAAATAGTTATTCATCTTGCCCCACTTGCTCAAAGACAAAAGTAGATATGAAAAATTATGTGAGCTGAAGAAAAGATTGCTGGAGAAAAAAATACAGGTTTCTTTACTCCATTTTCTTTCTTCGCCCATTAAATTATTATGAAAGCAATATGGTGTTACCTTGTTTATGCAAAAGGTGGTAAAATGCAGGATATGCATGAGGAATTAGCTATTGTATGTAGCTAAAATATATTGGAATTATTGACTATGCTAATGGGGTTAGCTGTCTCAAAATACTTGTCTTGAATTAAAAACTCTTTTTTATTCATCAGTATTTCAATCCAATTGATTAATCCATTTTCTCCCCTCAAAGAATTTTCAGGTTCTTAGAAATGGACAATTCTTTCATACCACTTCACCCAGTCCCTATAATCTTATTTTTTTGAAATTACAAAATACACTTTTATAATTGAATGCATTTGTTGTTGTTTGCTCCTTGGAAGGGAGCTACGGGGAAGAATTTATTAAGTTACATTTAATATTATATAATAATAATATGTATGCAAAGATATCTCAATTGATTGCTTGCCCAATACCCACCCCAAATTTTCATGTCTCTTGTTCTTGAAATTTCTGGTTCCGTTAAGTCAAAAAGTGGTTTTTCTTCACCCTTGCTAACTTTAAAGCCTCCAGTGCAAAACAACTGAGTATAATATGCTACAGTCAGGAGTGGGATTGAACTGGTAGCTCTGACTATCAGCTGGGAGCGAACTGGTTCGCCCTGACAATCAGATGGGGCCACCTGCCCACCCACGCTATTTTCCTGCCTTTATCTTCTCAGCTGATTTGCACAGCAGAGCAAATTGCTGTGCGAATCAGCTGTGTTACTCCTCCGAAGAAACCCAGAAGTGAAGATTTCTTCAAATTGCGCACACAGAAAATTGTGCGATCATCGAACCGGTTGTTAAACTGGGAGGATCCCACCACTGGCTACAGTACATAATATTTGTAACTGTGTATGGGAAAGTCCTTGGAAAACTGAGTCAAGAGGTAGCCTGCAGCTGGATAATGGGAGGAACAAGAGTAGAATGGGACAACTCCCCACAGCCACCTTACCATGGGAAAACTCACTGAAGGACAATTCAACAATTCAGTTGAAGTATTTAAAATAATTAAAACATTATTTTGATTGGTGTCATTTACTTTTCATGTGTCCTTCCTTTTGCATTATTATTTCTGGAATGATTCTATTCCACCATTTCTTTGATACCGTGTTTCCCCGGAAATAAGACAGGGTCTTATTTTCTTTTGACCGCTGATATAAGTGCTTCACCTTATTTTCGGGGAGGTCCTATTATTTTTGAGGTGCAGGAGGCGGCAAGTGTGATCACCTCATGGCTGCTGCTGTGTTGCAATATTTTTGGGGAGGGCTTATTCTGGGGGGGGTTATTTTAGCGCATGCACTCAAAAGACCAATTGGGCTTATTATCCGGGGAAGTGTTATTTTTGGGGAAACAGGGTAGTAGCGTAACTTTTGTCCCATGGTGAGTTGCCCCGGGATGAGTTGGCCATGGTGAGTTGTCCCAGTGCTAGTTGGCCGCAGTGAGTTGACCACACCAAGTTGGCTATGCCATATTGTCCTAGACCCGAAAAAGATGCTCAGCAGAGATTCTCCCTAGTTTCTACAGCTGTAAAGAAGATGGGTGGTGAGGAGAGTAATGTCATTTTAGACTTGCAGTGTTCTACTATTGTACTTTTACAACAAAGTAGAAGTAGCTCTTTTGCCATGTTTCCTGTCTGGGTTATCTAGTAAGGCTGACATCAATCTTGCAAGTCTAAAAGTACATTTCTTTTAGACTCAGTGCATCTCAACACTCTTTCAAGGCATCTCTTCCTTGCCAGGAGCTGTGCTATACATCTGTGAATTGTGTTACGGGGAGAGGGGGGGAGAGTAAAAAGAAAAATTCTACTAAATAAAGGATTATTTATTTCAACAGAGGAACCTTTTTAATATTCTCAGTGAATTCAGAGAAGCCAAAGAGTAGTTAATAAGAAGCTTTCGTTTACCAGGCAAGGGTTTAAACAATCATTCTTCCCAGCTGCAACTTGAAGTGGTACAACCAGGGAAAATGTAATTATTCTGATTTTGCAAACTGATCCAGAAGATGGATCAAGCTACCAAAATCCAATTTAAATTTAAGAATGCTTGACTATTAAAAAAAAACTAAAAACAACAACCTGTGAGCTAGCAACAGAGTGTTCCCATTGGGTGTTCCCTCTTTCCTGCTCTAGTGAAGTAGTACAAAATTAGCACCTGGTGAATATAAGACTTGAGCCTGAATGAGTCCTCCATGTAGTGCTGGCTCTGTTAATATAATTGCATTATGTTTTCAGTATGGTGATCTATCGATCTGCAAGATGAATTTCTTAGAAAAAAAATTGGTTAAAAATTTCCCTGTCTATCACCCAACTCAATTTTTCATAAAATTTAAAACTATCATCGGTGACATATTTCAGCTTTGTTGGCAATTGAAGCTGAAAGGATTAAATGTTTCATCTCATTAACTAAAGGTCTGTCATTTGCTACCTTTACTCCTAATCACTCAGACAAGAATCCTATATTTATATATACCGTATTTTTCAGAGTATAAGACGCTCCGAAGTATAAGATGCACCTAGCTTTTGGGGAGAAAAACAGGGGGAGGGAATCTGCTTCTGCCTCCCAGCAATTTGCCTCCTTGTAAAAAACAGCAAACTGTACAGAAAATTATACACTGTTTGTAGTGTTACATTTGGGTGGAACGGGTGGAAACTAATCAAGGAGAGAAGCAACTTAGAACTGAGTTCTAAGAACTGAGGAGAAATTTCCTGACAATTAGAACAATTAATCAGTGGAACAGCTTGCCTCCAGAAGTTGTGAATGCCCCAACACTGGAAGTCTTTAAGAAGATGGATAGCCATTTGTCTAAAACGGTATAGGGTTTCCTGCCTAGGCAGGGGGTTGGACTAGAAGACCTCCAAGGTCCCTTCCAACTCTGCTATTGTATTGTGTTGTATTGTATTTCAGACTATACTTGTACAGATGCTGTTAAAATCGATGTGCTTTCTGGAAGTATAGTTATTTTCTGCTATTTAAAAGAAGATACAATAGCACTGGGCCTCTTCAGATCAAGCATTTATTTTAAAAAGCTTCTTCGTTTTGTTAAGCTGTCTAGAACAATAATAAAGCTGCAAAGAGGTAGATTGCTGGGAGGCAGAGGCCAAAGGGTGGGAGCCGGTGTGGGGGCTACATTCAGTGTATAAGATGCACCCAAATTTTTGCCCTCTTTTAGGGGGGAAAAAGGTGTGTTTTATACTCCAAAAAATATGGTAACTAACTAATACCCAGCATTGCCCAGGTATTTATTTATAGGGGGGTAATGTCCAGACCAAACGTAATTTCTAATGTTGGATTTTCTGACTTACTAGGGGTACTCTCTTGTAGAGTACTGTGAGGCCATTACCATGGCAACTTTACTGCACTGTACAGTAGAAGACATTTTATAGCAGTACAGTAGAAGCCATTTAAAGGCACAACAGGCTGTATCTTAACAGAACTCACACCCCGAGGGGTGTTATGGGTGTCTTACCACCACAGTATTTGCCTCCAGACAGTAAGTCATCTGTGTACCAAGTTTGGTTGAAATTGCTCAAGGCATTCCAGAGTTATGCTGGAACATACACAGACACACAGCCATTTTTATATAGAGAGATCTTCTTCAACTCCAAAAGTTGTCATGTTTTACGTGAATAGCTTCCATCCTTTTCTTAGTTCTTCTTCTGTTGAGGAATCATCATCTTGTCCTGCTTGAAATACGTTTGAATAATGGGCTTCATGTATTTATTTTTACCCAAAAAATTCAGGGTACTCCAGGACCAGCAGGTGTCCCAGGACCAGCAGGACCGAAAGGAGAGAGGGTGAGAAATATTTTGTAAACAAATAGCAAAATAAAATAAATAAAAAGGACACTAATGCCATGCTTAAAATAATGATCCTGCATAATCCTTACAATCACCAGAATTGACTAATAACGGGAATGTTAATTTACTATTCTCTGTTATCATTTCAGAGATAACTACAGGTTATGATTTTTTTAAAAAAACCTAATAAATCAAGATAGCTTTCATGGTGATCTGATCAAAGCTCCCTTCATTTTTATTCATGTCACACATAAAAACACGTGGTCATCTTGAATTTGGGGGCCAAATCCTTAGAAATCCCAATCCTGTTTATTGAATAAGGATTGAAAGATGTTGTCTCCAAGCCCATCGTAGTTGGCAAGATGGGATATAATCAGAGCTGGTATTCAGCCAGTTCGGACCGGTTTGCCTGAACCAGTAGCAGCAAACTGCAGGTGAACCCGCCCTGGCTCCAAATTGTCCTGTGTAGCCTCATTTTCGATGCTGTGCACATGTGTGCATGCCATGTGTGTGAGCAACATGTGTGTGAGCAACATGTGATACGAGTGTGCACATGTGCGCTCTCACAGTTGTGAACTGATGGCAAACCGAAGTGAATCCCTCCACTGGATCGAATGAAAACAGAAATAAGAAAGTAAAGACATTAGTAAGCAGGGGTTTTGAACTCATCAATCAGCAACTGATATTCACTGTTGTGCTTCCTTTTTGCTATGTAGCTGGGTATGTTCTGAGGCAATGTATGGAGTCAATATTCAGAGAAGGAATTAATAAATTGCAACTTAATCCAGATGAGGACAGAAGTGCTCAAGAAATAGTTTTTTTAGTCTATGCTACCTGGAGTGTTCTATCTCAAACAGATTTATCATGTGTGAATAATTTGGGATGGAGTTTAATCCTTTAGAGGACAGCTGTGTTCAGAGATATTACACACATGTTAATGATACTGAGGCACGGGCTCTAAGCGTGTGCACATTTGAACAAAAATAGGTCTGTGCATGCGCAAAATGTTAAAAAAAGAAAAAAAAGTACATTTGTGCAATTACAATTATTATGTGCATGCGCAGAACCGAAAATCAAGATGGTAGCCCTGTAGGAGAACCACTCACACAAATGGAGCTGCGTGCACACTTGTCCACCGCTTACACAGAATCATCCCCCCTCCCCCCAGTCCTCTAAGTCAGAAAGGTTGGAAAACTCTGCTTTAGGTAATCTGGACCCATGCCATAGAAGAGGGGAAGAAAACACCTCCTGGGAAATGGGTGGCTGAAGAGTAATAAGTTGTGAGAATGGAGAAGAAAGCAGTCTTGGCTAGTCAGATACAGAAAGTAGAAATATTCTGTATAATACTGTTGGAAGAAATGTCCTTCAGGGTTCAGTTCCAATTGGGGGGAAAGAGACTGGAAACATGGAGGCTGCTTGGAAAGATCATTTAATGGTGGACAGGATCACATGCCTTGAATTCCTGAACAGAAAGGGGGAGGTCACATGCTTCCAGATGTTGGGTGAAAAAGAAAAAGAGACTGAGATGCTGAAAGTTCATGATTTTATGCCCTCTCTGGGCTTTAACCTGAGCTTATATTCTAATTGGTTGTCAGACTCCCATGGAGCCATGCAGGGGCAACTCTGTAGGCTGTAAGTCCACGTTTGGTTGAGCATTGCTTCTTCCCAGGTGCCCTGTGGTGAGATGGGTAAAGGTCTAATACTATCATGCCTTAATCCCATCATCCTGGAACTGAAGGGGGCAGATCTTTCTTATGGAGAATAGACTGGCTCAGGCCTTTAAATGCCCCATTGACAAAGGTGAGAGGCTATTAAGAGTGAGTCTGCTTCCTGACTAAAAACATGTTTCTCCATGCTTTGAATTGCACCCGAAAGCAAACTGGCAGCCAGGGCATCTCGCAAAGCAATGGTATTACATGAACCAACCTTGGGGGCCCAAGAATTACCCATGCCGCTCTACTCGGCACCAGCTGTAGCTTCCAAATGCTCTTCAAGGGTATTCCCATGTAAAGTCTGTTGCAATAGTCCTAGTGCGAGATGACAAGGGCTTGAATGATTGAATGCAGGGACTCCTGACACAGGAGAAGGCACAACTGGTGCACACTTTGAAGCTGTGTAAAGGTTCTCCTAGCCACAACTGCCACCTGCTCTCTGAGCAGGAGCTTCAAGTCCACGAGAACTCTCAAATTGTGGACAGAATCGGGGTGGGTTCCGGTTTCTGTTACTGACGGTGTGCTCGGGGGGGACGGACTTGATGTATTCTTGATGCGTGCTATCTGAGCATGCACAGAAGTTAAAAATTGGCACCGCTGATAGAACAGGTTCGGGGGCATGTCCGGCCAAGTTACTACCTACTCAACCGAACCAGTCTGAACCAGTAGGAACCCACCTCTGGACCGAATCCATCAGGGGTAGTACCACCCCATCCAGAACTAAAAAAGTCAATGTCATGGATCTTGGGGCTCTGTGTACCCAACGCCATTTGGCTTGCCATGGTTCAGTCGAAATCTGTTGTGTCCCCCCCACCCCCATTCAGCCCTCTATGACTTTCCAGAACCACAAAGACTCTGATATTTATAGTCAAAACTCCTATAATTGTCCCAGTTTCCAAGCTGCTGTTTTTCACCTGGCTCCAGTTAGTACAACTCACAGTTATTAAAAATTAATTTATGAATAGTTGAACCCTCGCTGATGATGAGATAACAGTACTCTCTGTCTAGTACTCATAATTATTTCGGTCTTCCTAATTCTCTTTCAGGGAAATAAGGGAGATTCTGGTTCTACAGGACCGATAGGATCAGCAGGCCTTCCCGTAAGTATAGAGCCAATATTTCTCTCACAGGATTTTTCATTTTGTGTCAATTACCTCCTATTGGGATGTCTTTTTGAACATGCTAGAGCAGCAGAGGTGGTATTCAGCAGGTTCTGCCCAATTATGGAGAACCGGTAATGGAAATTTTGAGTAGTTCTGAGAACCAGTAAATATCACCTCTGACTGGCCCCGCCCCATCTATTCCCAAGTCCCAGCTGATCAGGAGGGAATGGGGATTTTGCAGTATCCTTCCCCTGGAGCGGGGAGGGAATGAGATTTTACAGTATTCTTCCCCTGGAATGGGGAAGGAATGGGGATTTTGCAGTATCCCCTGGAGTGGGGAGGGAATGGGGATTTTGCAGTATCCTTCCCCTGGAGCGGGGAGGGAATGAGATTTACAGTATCCTTTCCTTGGAGTGAGGAGGGAACGAGATTTTATAGTATCCTTTCCCTGGAGTGAGGAGCGAATGGAGATTTTGCAGTATCCTTCCCTTGGAGAGAGATTTGAATAGAGATTTTACAATATCCTTCCCCTGCCACTAAGCCACGCACACCAGTGGTGGGTTCCTACCAGTTCAGGTGAACCTGTAGTGGTTTGGTGGCCTGGGTCACTGGAATTGGCAGCGACCCAGGCCTGCCACACCCCTGAACTGGTTCTCATCTTGTTTTTCGCTTCTGCATCTGCAGAACATTTTTTTTTGCACTTCACATGCGTGCCTGGCTTGCATCAAGTGCACGCAGCATGCACATGAGCAAACTGGCAGTAGCGCCTGCTGGAACCCACCCCTGACACACACCAATGCATGCCATGCCCACCAAGCCACACCCATTCCACCACTGTAGAGCAGGATGCTGGCTGGGGAATTCTGGGAGTTGAAATCCACACAGCTTAAAGTTGCCAAGGTTGAAGATCACTATACTAGAAGCTTTAAATGCTTTCCCTACAAACAGTAACAATGTTCTGCTTTATTTGCTAAGAAATGGTAAGACTCAAAAATAAACATTTCCTTGCCAATCTGCTTTTATTTAAATTCAGAGGTGGGAAAAATGTTCATGCAGATAAATCAGTGGTGGGTTACGTCCTGTACGCCCTAGTTTTGGCATACTGGTGCCTGCTGGGAGCACCAGGTACCATTCCGGTATGGTGCTCCAGAAGGCCCACCCGCCCGCCCGTGCTCCTTACCAGTATTTGTGCTCTTCGGGGCTTCTGCGTACACGCACGGAGCATACGGCGCCTGCATAATGCTTCGTCGAGCAGCTTGAACAACGTGGAGGCGTCACAGGTGGTAAGTAAGCATGTGCACACTGCGCATGTGCTGTGCACGTTCATGTGGTGGACTCTGGGCCCTGTTGCACCATCCTGGTTGCAACATGATACGGAACGTACCACTGAGATAAACCCACAAGGTGAGAAATCAAAATTAGAGAAGGATCCTGTTTGGAGTTCTAGGGCAGAATATCTGGGAAAATATAGATTATTAGGGGGTACATTTTCTGGATCTCCACAACAATTACAGGTTTGAGGCAAATGGACTATGAGTCTAATTCTGCATATCTTGAACATAAAATATTTGTAAAAATATATTGTAGGGCTTCCAAGGACCACCAGGTGAAAAAGGAAATCGGGTAAGTCTTCAATTAAGCTTGTTTATATACTATGGTCTTTAAAAATGGTAGAATGATTAATTTTTATGGCATAGAATAGATAACATTCTAATAAGCTGCGTAGGTTTTTGTGATTTTTGACAACAATACTGTTTGGTTAAAACAAATAAAAAGTTTGGAATAAGTATTATGAATGCCTTTGTTAAACTTAAAATTAACTTGCAATAAACATTTGTTGGCTAATTAGACGTATAACCTGCCTTGGTTCACTTTGATCCCATTGACATCACGTATTAATCATTCTACTTCTAGTTATGTTCCATAATTTCTTCTAGATATAAATACAGCCTGTAATATCAGAATGGCTCTGTGCTAAGTAACCTAGCAACACCCTGGTGTTTTTTTAGTTGGTTTTTAATTTGTATAGAATTTGAAAACACAACATCCAGTCTTTGTTAATTATAGTTTGGGTTTTGTTCCAGCAAATTGGTTGACTAATGAGACTTTGGGTCGAATCAGATAAACCGCCGTCCAGCTGGATGATGAATCTGGAAAGAAAGAATATGTTTAATTGGACTAAGCTACTGGGAGAAATTAGACTTGCTTTAGCTATGGCTCATAATGCAAGGAGGGAAAAATGCAAGGACATTTACTAGGATCAGAAATCCAGATTGTGGCCTGTGTGGGTGGTATGTTTACCAACTAATTACTGTTTCCCTGAAAATAAGACAGGGTCTTATTTTCTTTTGACCACCGAAATAAGCGCTTGGCCTTACTTTCAGGGAGGTCTTATTATTTTTGAGGTGCAGGAGGTGGTGAGCATGATCACCTCATGGCTGCTGCTGTGTTGCAATATTTTCGTGGAGGGTTTATTTTAGCGCATGCTCTCAAAAGCCCGATTGGGCTTATTATCCAGGGAGGTCTTATTTTCAGGGAAACAGGATAGATAGAAGGGTTTGAATTATTAGACCAAACATCTACTATGCAGAAATAGTCACTTAGTCAGTTAATATTGAAAACATGTCCCTAGTCTTTTTTACATGTTAAAAAGCCCAATGCTTAGTACACATCCATTTTTTTTCACACACAAAAAGGCAATCTAGCTTCCCAGAAATAGAGACATTGTCCTGGAAATGTAGGAGTAGTCTAATTCTGCACTCATCATGCTGGACTGGTTCAGTATTTGTGAAAGCTGCATGAAAAGCTGGTGGGAAAAAAAAATCCAGATAGTTCAAGTCCCTTAATTAGACATTAGTGCTCTCTCCTTCATGGTGGTTTTATTCAAGTTCTACTGGGTAGAAAACAACCAGAAAGAACCAGCAAAGGAGGGAGAGAGATCCACCAGCAGGTTCTAATTCATCATCTTCTTTTAATGACCCCATAATCCCTTGTGGGGAGGAGTCTGGGCCATTGAATGGAGCTAGTAGAGTGTTTACTGCCCAGATGTCCTTTCTGTCGCCAATGTGGAGTTTTGTTCAGCAGATATATTCTCATTGCGCCCAGAGAGAGAGAAATATCTGCCTCTACCTAAGATCGAACTCACAGCCTCCTGATTGTGAGGTGAGAGCGCCACTTCTAGGCCACAGTAGCAGGTTTAATTCTTACCCCAAATTGCCTTGCTTGCAAGCTGGGCATTTCTTTTCTGCAGTTCCAGCCCATTGTTACCTCTGAAGGATCCAATAATCTCTTAACACCACACAGTTGAAAGGGTATGGTCCACATAATAAGTGGTAGGGAGAGCAGAATGTTCTTGGAGCAAACCAACTGAAAAAATATCAATGCTTAAGCTATCTGTTCAAGTGGAATTTGTTGATTCAATTTGTTCTTTTTCTTCTCCTGTCTACTTGTGTGTTTGCGCGTGTGTCTTTTCCTTGCTTCCACAGGTCCCCCTTATCCCTTCCTGCTCTTCTGCCTTTTCTCCTGAGTCCTTCTTCCTCTTCCTGCGCAACCCATTCTGCATTTCCTCCTGGATTATCCTTCCTCCATGCCAGCGTTTGATCCTGGGTGACCTCTCCTTTCCCATCCATTTATTTTTCTCCCTCCTGCCAGCTAATTGTTTCAATCCCGTTCATTTCACCCCCTCCAAAATTAAAAACAAGAGTGGGAAAATCTACTTCAACCTAATTTTATGTTGTCATCTAATCCTTACACCAAATACTAAATGAAATTTCCTTCCCGGCAGTCCCACTTACATTGTATATCCACAAGCACGCTATCAAAAACTTGCATATGTTACTGGCATTCTAAATTGGTCTAGGAAGGGAATATCATTCTCTTCCTAAATATTGGTCCTTGGCTTGATGTTGGCTCTGTTCAAAATAGACTGACCTCAGAGACATTGAAGGTGATTTTTCAGCTTTATACAGGAAGTTGGCGTCAGGCCCACAGTCTATTTTTATCCCATTGAGGTTCAACTTCAAGAAGTTAAATAGGACACCACGGATTTAAATTGCTTTGCTAACTTACCTCTCCTGTGAAATCAAAATCACAATAGGCCCTGGCTTCCCATCAGTTTAAAAACTGATATTTTGAACTTTTTAAAATAACAGTTCAGCGCTAACATTAGCTTGCATTCTTTTCAGGAAGTCGACTTTAAAAATGCCTTTTATGTTTCTTCTTGGAAAAAAAAATGGGGCTAATATTAGTCATTGATCTGTCCAATTATAATTGGTCCATACTAAGGAGTGAAATCAATTTACCTTTGCTAGCGGTTTGGGTAAACTGGTCCAAACCGGTAGCATTTAACCCCTAGTCCATATCGAATATACACAAATCAGATTGTGGGGTATTTAAATGTCTCAGTTAAAGGGCCATCCATCCATATTATGTTAGCAGGAAATTATACCTGCATAGTATTTGGTGTCCCCATTGGCAGTCTCCATCATGTCAAGAATGAAATGGCACAATTCACCGCAGCCCACTCACTGCGGCCATCTTGCCACAGCCATCTCACCATGTCCAACCATCTGTGGCAATCTCGGCACAGCCATTTTGCCATAGCCAACTTGCCAAAGGACAATTAGCCATGGACAATGCCAGGTGGGATAACTCAAGGTGATAAAATGTTATCTTCTAGTGTTTCTTCAACATTATTCACATTTTTGTCAATGGAAATAATGTCAAAGGAACAGTCACAGATAACATTTATCATGTTGAGTTATCCCGCTTGGAATTGTCCGCAGTGAGTTGTCCCTCAGCGAGTTGGCTGTGCCGCGTTGCCCCACTACCAGTGGACCACGGCAAGATGCCCATGGCAAGTTGGCCCTGGTGAGTTGACTACAGCAAGTTGTCCTAGACCCTGTCAAGAAGGTGCTGGTAAAAGCAGTGTTCTTTACAGTATGTGGGACATGTTAAGGAAAGGGATTGATGGATTCTCTTCCTGCAAGAAACTAATCAGCTGATGAAAAAATGTCATACACACATATAGAATCATACGGCTGGGAGAGACCTTGGAGGTCTTTTAGTCCAACCCCACCCAAGGCAGAAGTCCCAAGGTAGGCAAATTGCTGAGGGGGGATTATCCAGGGGTGGCATTCAGCCAGTTCAGGCTGTTTGGATGAACCAGATGCTAATTTTACATCTGGTTCACCAAACCAGTAGTTGAAAGGACTGACTGGCCCTGCCCACCCTGCTCTTCCCCTCCCAGAAGTCTCCGCATGGCCTATTTTGGATGCCAGGTAAGTTCATTGCCCTATACGGAAGCTCTGGGAGGGTGAAAAACGGGTGTCCCAGAAGTTCTAGAAGTCCAGAAACAGCCCCATGTCCGGCCTCCAGAAGGCCTCTAGAAGGCCTCCAAAGCCTGGGGAGGCCGTTTTTGCCCTCCCGGGTGCTCAGGAAAAGCCCCAGGAGCCATGGTGCAGGAAGCCAAGTAGGCCACGCTCATCATGGCCACGCCCACCCAGCAACCGGGCAGAGAACTGGTTGCTAACATTTTTCAATCCCACCGCTGATCTGTTCATGTTTGACAGGTGGGAAGATATGTCCAGTGACAGTAGTATTGTGTAATCACTGCTCACTCCCTCTTATTCCCATTCTCAGGATTCCAAAGTATCAGGCTGGGAGAAAAGAGAATCTAGAAACATATCCTTACAGTTGTTTTTCTTTTCTTTTCTTTTTGCTTATTACTGACCACCAGGGGGAAAAGAAGACCAATGATTTCCATGAACTCAAATCATTTATTATCTCCTTGGGTACTTCCTTAGACCAGGCGTTCCCACCAAGTGTAAGAGAACGAATGCTGGAAAAGCACGGGAATCTATTGTTCCCCTGCCATGACTTTCGAACACCTTGGCTTCACTTTCCCCATCTGAGGTGTGAACATGGGACGAACAAATTCCTTTCCCTCTTCTAATCTGAAATTTTAAATGTGGCTTAAAGTGCTATTCATCTCAACGCAAAAGTAAAAATTTCCCAGTGTCCGTGCAAAACTGTTTCCTGCAAAAGTTTAAAGAATGAAGCCTCTAGCGTGATTATTCTTATCGTGTTATATTTTGTTTCTATAACTCAAACGTGGATTAGATGGTCCGTTTATGTATTTTATTTTTAATAAACTATTATTCACAGGGGGAAAGGGGCAAGAAAGGCTCTAGAGGGCCTAAAGGGGATAAGGGAGACCAAGGAGCACCTGGATTAGACGCACCCTGTCCATTGGTATGTTTCATTTTATCCAATGTATTGTTTTAAACTAAACCACAGGGGGAAAAAGAAGGAGTAAAGGCACTAGTGATTTGTCTATGGAGATTCTCAATGAGTCCTGGTTGTCCCAAAGGTGCTTTTTCAACAAGTCAACTGGACTTTCTTGGGTTTTTCCTTGAAAACATTTCACTTCATGAGAAGTGAAATGCTTTCAAGGGAGGGAAAAATCTAAGAAAATCCAGTTGCCTTTTGTAAAAGCATCTTTGGGCACTAGTAATTACTTGCATAGGGATGCGGTGGCTCAGTGGCTAAGACGCTGAGCTTGTCAATCAAAAGGTCAGCAGTTCAGCAGTTCAAATCCCCAGTGCCGCGCACCTAAGTGAGCTCCCATTGCTCTTCCCAGCTTCTGCCAACTTAGCAGTTCGAAAGCACATAAAAAATGCAATTCCTAGTTTCCTATTTTGAACCACCTTTTGTGCCAGCCATGGGACCACAGAGATGTCTTCGGACAGCGCTGGCTCTTCGGCTTTGAAACAGAGATGAGCACCGCCCCCTAGAGTCAGGAACAGCTAGCACATATGTGCAAGGGGAACCTTTACTTTTAATTGCTTGCGTTACAAGATTGACTTTATTCATCTGTAAAGTTGGGTATGGAAAGAAATATAAATGAATTTTGCGAAGCACCTAGATGCCAAAAAAAAAGTAGAAAAACTTAAGTTTTCTTCACTGGCCAATTCATCTGCAAATTGAAGTTTGAGTGGCTTAGCTATACTAGGTAAATTGTGTTGCACTGTTGTGTCAGGACACAATATGAAAGTTGTGGACTGCAATTGGATCTGCAATATGTTCAAGTCCCCACTTGAGGTTGTAAGTTATTGGGTGAACATGCCTAAATCACAATCTAAAAAAAATGCCTTCTTTTTTCCCATGATTGGTTCATAAATGATGTAATTAATGTCTGGTTGATAATGATGTAATGCACTCAGTTTATGATCCCAGCAGACCACAAAATGATCGTGGTGTGAAGAAAAGGAGAACTTGATACAGAACTATTTTATTGATGGTCTTTTTTAAACACCATCCCTCCCGCACTCCTGTTTAAAGCTTATGGGGATTAATTTCAAATGTGGACCACTTTGTAGAAACTTTTACCATTGACTCTTTAACCTTCGGTATCCAGAAAGAAAGCATATTTCCCAATTCTTTACAATTAAGCCCTACTGTCTGGTTATTCCAGAAAACAAAACAAAAAATGGCTTGTCTTTTTTTCCCACCATGATATCCAGATATCCTGTAAGGCTGTAAGCTGAGTGCATTGAATACATAATTGTTTGCAGAGTTTCTCCACCCAGAAAATCATCTACACTGACTAAAGTAATTCTAGCGGTTGATTTCATGAACAGGGACTCCGAGGTTTTAAAGGCGAGAAGGGTGAGCCGGGGTTACCAGGGCTGGACGGGCTGGATGCCCCTTGCCCATTGGTATGGTGTTACCTTCCCTTTCCGGCATGTTCTAGATTGTGTTGGTTCCCCTGCTCCTGCAAGTCCCTTTCCTTTCCTTTCTAGCTGCTTTCCAGATCATAGATGCTCAGGGTGCTTCTAGGCAGATATTTCAATTCTCTACCCCTTCAACAGGACTTTTTTTAAACTGAGGTAAAAGATGGAAGGGGGGAGATTTATAGGAAACCAGACAGAGATTTGAATGGAAGGTGACGAGTGTCAGAATCTTCCATTATGGATGGAGTATAATTACATAGCAAACATGGGGCCAGAACAGAGGTGGGATTTACTTACCTTCCATACTGGTTCACAAATTTGAGCGCGCTCTCGTCTGCACATACATGCCACCTTCTGCGCATGCACAGTGCTCCCACAGCCGCCGCTACCAGTTCGCCCGAACCGGAGAGAACGGGCTGAATACCACCTCTGGGCCAGAAGCACCCAAAGCATCGTGCATGACTGCTTCGAAAATGACCTAGTTGCTACTACCATTTTCCTTGCCCTACAAGAGTCAATCCTGGATTTAAAAAAGCTTCATACTTGCTTTACTTCTTCCTCAAACTTACTATCATAACATTTCTTGTTTACTCATCTAAAACTTTTGTCTGCACCCAAAACACCTGGAGGGAAGAAGGCTCTTTGAAAACCCACCAGACAAAATCCACAAATTTGATCATTTGTTCTTGCTCTTATTTATGGGAGCAGTCTTTTTTTTTTTCTTTTTCCAGTCAAGAATCTCCTCTCAGAGGTGATAATATGAGCTTTGGTGGCACAGTGGTTGGAGTGCAGTTACTGCAAACTACTACTGCTGACTGCCGGCTGACTGCAATTTGGCGGTTCAAATCCCACCAGGCTCAAGGTTGACTCAGCCTTCCATCCTTCCAAGGTCGGTAAAATGAGATTGTTGGGGACAAGATGCTGACTCCGTAAACCGGTTAGAGTGGGCTTTAAAGCACTGTGAAGTCTTAAGTGCTATTTAAAGCACTGTGAAGTCTTAAGTGCTATTGCTATAATATCAAATTATTTTTAAAAAAATGTGTGCTGTCTTTCATTCGTACAAGTAAAATCTAGGACAACACTCAGATAAAATAGTCATAAACAAAATATAATGAAACATAGAAAATGTCACTTGTGTTTAGCTTTGAAATAATCGCCAGGTGTTCTGATAGGACTCTCAACCCTTTCTGCACTAACTCTTTCTATATTATTTTGGAGCAGTTTGATTCATTTGGATATAAGATCTTGACAGTTGTTTCTACTATTTATTTGGGGGAGTGAACACAGGGAAATCATTTAGTTTAATTTGTTTTCATAAAAATGAGAAAATTCCTTTTTTTAAGGTTTTTTATTTTTCTACAAACACATCGTCATGTGAACAGTGTGGAACCAGAGTTACATTTTAGTACAAATAAAACAATACCCTTCATATTCAACACAATTAACAATCTTATAGACTTTTAGTAGTAATCCATATATTTTGTTGAATTATAATCTTTCCTTAATTTTATTTATATATATATAATCCCTTACTGGGATTATGGCTAGCTGATGAGAGCTAAATAGCTTGAAATAGATCTATACTAGTCTCCCTTTATTTATTTATCAGCACAAATACAACACAAATGTAACAAAGGCAACAGTAAAAATATTGAGTTTCTGTCTCGATGGTCTCTTATGACGAGCCGATGGACAGAGAATGGAAGCAGTGAACTTCCTCCCATATTTGGGCATACCAGGGGTTGTGACTTTAAACATATATACATACATACATACATACATACATACATACATACATACATATTTGCCAGTCTCCATATTCTTGATATCACTCCTTTTACTACAGATAGAATATCAATAATAATATTTGTTATGTTTAACAAGCTTATATAATTCTAATAGTAATACACTGATTTATATTGGATTATAATCTTCCATTGTTTCCCTTTCTCATTTTTAATTATGCCACTGCTTTATTTTTAAAAATCCCCTTTCCAATCCCATTTTAAAACAAATAAAACAATGTTCATCTTAGTTATATTTGACAAGTTATATAATTCTAATAATAGTAATAATACACATGTTTTGTTGAATTATAATCTTTCATTATTATCTTGTTCAATAATTCAATGTTGTTTTCATGCCAATCAAATTCTATGTATCATTCCTTTTACTACAGATAAAATGTTGATGCCATATTTGTTACATTTTAACAATTGTGTATGGTTATACAAATAATACACATATTTATATTATGTTATACTCTTCAATCTTTTGCTTATTCAATATTTCTATATGTTATTTTTAAAGCCACCACCATTTTATTCAAACATATTCAAAATTGTCATAATTAAAAGCCTAGGTTCCCTTCTTATTATTAATTCACTATACATACATACATACATACATACATACATATAAAACATTAACCCTCCCATTTTAATTTATTTCAGTTATTTTAAGGAAATATTCCCCCCTTTTTATCCATCATCTCTCACCCTTCTATCCTTGAAGTGACAGAAACACACAACAATAGAAATTGTTATAGAAAGAATTCCAAGTTACTTTTCCTGTCTTATTTTGAGCGTTGTTTTGGTAAAAAAAATACAGTATTGGATAATTCCACCTTTCCTTAATTTCAAAAAGGACAAATTTAAACCCCTAATCATCCATGTAAGTTTTTAAAATACACAAATTAATTCTATAATTCATTGCATAGGATATGCAATGGATAACCCTTTGAATAACATATGGAACAGGGGTGGGTTGCTGCTGGCATTAGTGCCGGTTCAATGCGCATGCACTTTTGCGCTCCACATGTGTGTGCAGTTGCCCATAAATAGGTCTGTGCATGTGTAAAACATTAAAAAATGAAAAACAAACCATGCCGTGCCAATCCGGGAACTGGTTCGGAGGCGTGGCAGGCCTGGGTCGCTCCCAGTTCTGGCAACCCTGGCCAGCAAACAACTACCAGTTCAGTTCAAAAAATGTTCAGCACATCTAATTTCAATGAAAATTAAAATAGGGCAGTCTGATAGGACTAGTTCCAATCACTTTGTTGCCAAATTCTGTATTAGGATAATCTTCATTTATTTGTGTTATTTTGTAAAAGTCATACATATCCATCCTTCGTGTAGGTCTAGGAATATATTTTGTAAAATAAAATAACACTTTAAGGATGACACCGTTTTTTCTTCTTTACATTCTTAAATTAATATGCTTTCTGACTCAAGCATGGCAGCTACTTAACATTTGCCTTGCATTTTGTGCAAATTTAGTGATTATGCTATTTCAACTTGAGATACCTTAATTTTTCCTTTTTACTAGTGTGTGTTTCCATTCCCAGCCTTTGCAAAGAAATATACTTTTGTGACCATCTCCTGCTGTTGATCCCTGAGTTGTAACCCCTGCCACACTCTCTCTAACTTTGGGGTTTATGTGCCATGCACTCCATAATTCTTTCCCATCAATGGGATCATTGTACCAATGGAATCTGCTTCCACTTCCTTAATAGAACCTTAGCTCTTGAATTTTACAGCTGTAAATATTAGGAAACGGTGTTTGGTTTAGAAAGCACCCGATAATGTCAAAGCCAAAATGGTTACTTAGGGTGCTTCCATGCAAGGATTTTGCACCAGCTCTGGTCCTCTGTGATCCCAATATATCAGCAGTGTTTGGGATTGGAGTCAATTCATCTCAGACTCAACCACAATTTATTTGAAACTGACGCAGAACAGCTTTTTCCTTTTTCCTGGAAATCCTGTAAGTATATGGAGCAAGTGGACAGACTAGTTCCCCTGAGTGGAAACTCTTAGTACAACACATATTCATAGTCAAGGTTTTTAAAGGAGAATGGAAATTTGAGGGTTTTTGCAGCTCTCCTCAACAAAAGAATCTTTTTTATTTGAGAAGGGCATCTAAACAGATCAAGCCATACAATACGAAGGCTGTGTTGGTCTTATCCACATACCCATTGCCCTTTCGGGAGTCACTGAGCTGCATTTTCCCTCTGCATTGAGTTATACAGGTAGTCCTCGACTTAAGACCACAATGGAGGACATCATTTCTTTTGCTAAGCGAGATGGTTGTTAAGTGAGTTTTGCCCCATGTTATAACCCTTTTCCACACCGTTGTTGAGTGAATCACCTGCAGTTGTTAAGACAGTAGCACAATTGTTAAGTGAATCTGGCTTCCTTGTTGACCACGTGACCTGGAGCCACTACAACTGCCATAAATAGGAACCAGTTGCCAAACATCTACATTTTGATTAGGTGACCATGGGGTGGCTGACATGGGGAGGCTTAAGACTTAAGCAGTCTTAAGTTTGAGTTTTATTTAGCTTGTATGCCGCCCTACTCCCGGAAGACTCAGGGCGGCTAACAATAAAAAGGGAAGGGGGGTACAAAAATAAAACAACAATTAAAAATTCAGCAACAGTCATAACATAGGATGGGGCTGGATAATTCAACAGCCCCAGGCCTGCCGGAACAGCCAGGTCTTAGTTGCTTTGCGGAAGGCCGGAAAGGTAGTAAGAGTCCAGATCTCAATGGGGAGATCGTTCCATAGGGCCGGAGCAGCTACAGAGAAGGCCCTCCCCCGGGGGGTCGCCAGCCGACATTGGCCGGCAGATGGAATCCGGAGGAGGTCTAGTCTGTGGGATCTAATAGGCCTTTGGGAGTTGATTGGCAGGAGGCGGTCTCTCAGGTAATCAGGTCCGATACCATGTAGGGCTTTAAAAGTAACAACTAGCACCTTGAAGCATGTCCGGAGACCAATGGGAAGCCAGTGCAGCTCGCGGAGGATAGGTGTAACGTGGGTGTACCTAGGTGCACCCACAATAGCTCATGCAGCTGCATTCTGGACTAGCTGAAGTCTTCGAATACTCTTCAAGGGCAGCCCCATCTAGAGCGCGTTACAGTAATCCAGTCTTGAGGTGACGAGGGCGTGAGTGACTATCCGAAGGGCCTCCCGGTCCAGATAGGGTCCCAAATAATGGGAAGCCTTTCTGATTTTGATGGACCTAGATTTCACGTACCAGTAGATAATAGTGAAAGGCTTAAAGTCAACTAGATCAGTGGTGGGAAACTCAAGACCCGCGGGCCACATCTGGCATGCTAGATCTTAGATCTGGCCCAAGGGGCTACCCTGGAAACAACGATGGAGCAGCCTGCAATGTCTCTGCCAGCAAAAAATGGAGCCCCGGAGTGCTGCACATGGCCCTCCTGAGTTCCATTTTCATGGCAGAGTGCTTGGGCCACCATAGGTGTCCCCAACACGAGTGACGTCGAGCTGGCCATACCCATCCTTGCCACGGCCACACAGCCCTCTCAATGTCAAACACAACCATGATGCGGCCCTCAATGAAATCAAGTTTGACACCCCTGATCTCCCCTGATGGGGAGTTTGGTCATGTATATTTTGCAATATAGAACTTGGCATCACTTTGGCATGCACTCTCTAAGTAAGACGTATTTCATTAGGTTAACTTAGTCCATTGTTTTACATCTTGCACAGATTGTACGTTTATAAAATTTCCCCTGTTTCAGTCTCTTCCTCTTCTTGTGTGTCCTGATTATGTAATTCTCTCTTGTTAGGGGGAAGATGGGTTGCCAATTCAAGGATGCTGGAATAAGGTAAAAAAATCCTCAAAGTGTGGCATGTTATGATAATGGTTTTATTGCATGTTGTGAATATAATAACAAATTATAAAGTATGAAAGTTGTATGGTAACATATTACCTTTCTATTTAATACAATAGGTATATGACATTAGATATTACATGTCGATTAGGGCAAAATGATAAAAAAATGTTTTCACTTGAGATGCTACTAAACCTTTCAAAGAAAATTCATTAGTGGAGGATTTCTCTTCTAAGGCTGGTAGCAGTTCAGAATTCAGAAGAGAAAATTTGTGTGTCTCTAACTCACAAAAGAGGGGCATGGTGGCTCAGTGGCTAAGAGGCTAAGCTTGTCGATCAGCAATGGCTGGCAGTTCGGCAGTTTGAATCCCTGGCGCCATGTAATGGAGTGAGCTTCCGTTACTTGTCCCAGCTTCTGCCAACCTAGCAGTTTGAAAGCAGGTAAAAATGCAAGTAGAAAAATAGGGACCACCTTTGGTGGGAAGGTAACAATGTTCTGTGCACCTTCGGTGTTTAGTCATGCCGGTGACCACGGTGTCTTTGGACAGCACTGGTTCTTCGGCTTTGAAACGGAGATGAGCACCACCGCCTAGAGTTGGGAACGACTAGCACATGTGTGCAGGGGAACCTTTACATTTAACTCACCAAAATGGCCATTTAGTGTTTCTTTTTTTAAAAAAGAAGTGATCCCTCGCAGACGGATTCCAGAGTTTGGGTGTATAATTTAATATCACACCAACATTTTTTAAACATTTAGAGATATTTCCATTAATCTAATTATGTATATTGAAATACTATTCAGAAATATCAAAAATTAACAGGATTGTACCGTATGGGTCAATGACCCCTTAATCGTATACACTTCCAACAGGATGGGTGACACTAACATAGTTTTATATGTTTTTCTTTTGCAGTGAATATTCTAACCATGGACTGGCCTGTGTGTCTGTGTGTATGTTTGTGCATAGAATATTTATTTTTATACACTGTTCTTTTTTTAAAGTACCGACAGATATGCATAAAAAGCTGCATATTTTTTTGTACATAAAATGCTACAATTCCACTTTATAGCTGTCTGCCAGTTGCTTGTATAATTATATATATGTTGATAACTCTGCTTTTTGCATTGTGGAATTCAGCTGCAATATTGGCATGATATTTGTGCACTCAAAAAAGTGTTACAACTTAGTAAGCTATTGAGTAAAGATGCTAGGAAGAACCATTCTGTGTATATACAAAGACCCAAAAAAAATGGCAATGAGTGCAAGGACATATTAAAATGCTATGGATTTTTATTATTAAAAGGAAATGAAAAGGCATTTGTAAATAAATTCTATATTGGTATTTGAATGTGTAAAATGAAGTCATTGTAGTAAGAGGTAACTGTGGCAATTCATTTTCATGTGCACTACACACAAAGGGTAGAAGCACAACATTGTTCAAAACTGAGGATAACCAACTAGTCATATGTACACACCCTACAAAGATTGTCTAATGAATCAAGACCAAGTTGATTTCCCCCCCCCCCATCAGATTCTGACCAAAAGCACAATTTTTGATGCAAAATTACAGCATTCTTAAATGATAAGTCTGATCAATTTAGCAAATAATGGAAATTTCTAGCATTTGTACATAGCTTTTCAAGAGATCCAGAAACTGCATAGAATGAGCCTTCAGAGGAAAGAACCATCAGGAATGACTCTGGTCCTGTGCCCCCTCCTCCATCAATTCATTAGGCCCAGTTTTCCAATATCCTTGTGCCACTAGGTCCATTTAATGCTCTGTTGAAGGAAATGTTTTATTGGCAACAATGCAGAAAAGAAGAGGCTAACAAACAGACCTTTTTCTCACAGCTGGAAAAAAATTTTTGTAAAGAACTGGAAGGGAAATACACTGCTTTCTCCCTGCCTCATAATATCAGCATCAAGCTAAATAGAATTTGGAAGATTGAATAATGGGTTAGGATTACCATTATTAAGAGCTGTGGTGGCGCAGTGTTTAGGATGCAGTATTGCAGGCTCACTCTGCCCACTGCCAGGAGTTCCATCCTGGCTGGCTCAAGGTTGAATCAGCCTTTCATCCTTCCAAGGTCAGTAAAATGAGGACCCAGATTGTTGGGGACAATATGCCGACTCTGTAAACTGCTTAGAGAAGGCTGTAAAGCAGTATATAAGTCTAAGTGCTGCTGATAAATTCTATTATTTAAAGTGCATTGACAGAAATTTGAGTGGAGGGAAATTGTGTATTGCATGTGTGCATTTCAATCCCAACAGATCATCATGAAAGATCAGGGCTGTAGAAGAAACAGAAATAACACATTATCATTTTCTTTGACTCATATAAAACTTTCTAAAACTGCCATTTCTTCACTTCTATTTCTTCTAGGCAGCTAGCAGTTTGAGGAAAAGCTATTTAGCAAAAATGGTCCCAGAGTTGTGCTATTAGTCCCCTAAGCCACAAAATGGGTGGCAAATAAATTTGATAAACAAATAAATAAATAAAAAATCTAACTCTGTTTTCGTGCCTATATCATAGTTATAAGAACTCCGATTGCCATGTTGTGTCTTCGTTGATCTCAGTGAATACTCTACACTAGTGTCTTTCTCTTAAACTTTTTTAATCCCAAAATTCCTCCCCACTTTTAGAAATTATAGTGAGTCCCAAAATAGCTTTTGGTTGTAGGGATTACATTTACCAATGTTTATTATATTAAAATTTACAATTGGTGTATTTTCTGCCACTATCACTTATAATTGTTTGATTTTAATACATTATTTTTCAACAAAGGCTGGCAAATAATACTGATTTTGTATATCCCTAAGAGGTTCTTGGGGAAGCCCCAGAATTCTGAGGACTACACTTTGAGAAACACTGGTCTATATTTAGTTTAGTTTAGTTTAGTTTAGTTTAGTTTAGTTTTTTGTCATTGCACATCGTACAACGAAATCAAATGCCATCTTCGGTGTACATTATAACTATAAAAATAAAAACACAAAAACACATCCTTCACATGCTATGTAATTGAAACCGAAAACCCAATATTGCATTAATATTGCGCTATAACCGTAAAATTCAATATAGTTACTGCCCTGGGATAGAATGTTTTTCAGCCTACTTGTCCTTGTTTTTATTATCCTGTACCATCTCCCAGATGGTAATAGTTTTTTTTAAAAAAAGGATGCCTAGAAAGAGATGGAGCTTTGAGAATGTTTTGAACTTTCTTAAGGCAGCAGGGGCTATAAAGCTCTTCCAAAGAGGGGAGAGGGCAACCAATGATCCTCTGGGCAAAATTATGTTAGACTGGATGTGGGTAGCAAATGCTAGATTTTTGCGTTGTTGATTTTTTCTAATCTTGGGCAGAATATATTCCCTCCCTCCAACTTATTATTGCATTTCTTTATATTGAATTTTGCTAAACTAACAGAGTTGGTTGCATTGAGGTTTTCTATATTATATGTCTATAATGCAAATTCTGGCAGCCATCACTAACTACAATGGTGTGTAGTGAGATTTAAATAAGTCAATGTGTATACAGGTAGTCCTCGATATACAACCGTTCATTTAGTCATCATCAAAGTTACAACAGCACTGAAAAAAGTGGTGTATAACTGGTTTTCACACTTACGACCGTTTCAGCATCCCCAGGGTAACATGATCAAACTTCAGGCGCTTGCTGACTCGCATATATTCGTGATGGTTGCAGCGTCCCAGGTCATGTGATCCTCATCTGTGATCTTCCCAGCTGACTTCCAACAAATCAATGGGAGAAGCCAGATTCACTTAATGACTGCATGATTCACTTAACAACTGCGGTGATTCAATCAACAGCTGCGGCAAAAAGATTGTAAAATGAGGCACAACTCACTTAACAACTGCCTCACTTAGCAAGGAAATTTTGGGCTCAGCTGTGGTTGTAAGTCGAGACTACCTGTACTGCATCTTACTGTGCCACTCAAATAGGTATTTACCACTCATGTCTTAGAGTCATTTGACACAAGATGCCATGTACTTATGGTGCCACTTACTGATTGAGCGAGGAACTGTAGGAAAACTGCAAATATACTGGCTGCAAACGACAATTATTTTTTGAAGTATGGTACAGATGAAAATGGGTGCTAGAAGTGGGCGCTAGCAGTATAAGCCAAACTAAACTTGCAACTAGAAAAGGCAAATGTGGATCACACTGTAATACACAACACTGCAGCACAGATAAGTGGCGCAGTGGTTAGAGTGCAGTACTGTAGGCTACTCCTGCTGTCTGTCTATAATTTGGCAGTTCAAATCTCACCAGGCTCAAGGTTGACTCAACCTTCCATCCTTCCGAGGTGGGTAAAATGAGGACCCAGATTGTTGGAGGCAATAGGCTGAGTGTGTAAACCACTTAGAGAGGGCTGTAAAGCGGTATATAAGTGCTATTGCTGGTTTTGCCTAGTATTTAAATAGAAGCAGCATTTTTATTACATTTGCAAGACCTTTCTATGTCAAATAATTACGTCTGTCCCTTAAAGGGTCAAACTCCTTGGCTGATAGCAAAATAATAAGACAAGTAAGAGAGTGCAGATAACTTGTGGAAGGTCTACGGCGATGACCGAAGAACCTCTTGCTCCAAGATTTGCTGAAGATGTTGCATTACCGCCAACGAGCACCGACATGTTCTTGAGTCATGCACATCGGAGTTTTGTTCCTGAATGGCAGGCCTGGTGAGGCTACAGAAGATGGACTCAGCAGCGGGTTTTTGCTCCCTCCTTTCAGAGACAGCACAAAGTCGATCAGGAAATTGGCTTCTGTTTGCTACTTTTTCCTTTTCAGTTTGGTCTGTGATGGAAGCTTTCAGTGAAGAGTTCAACCACGTTGTCTAACATGGTGTGAAATGTATTAGGACATAGGCAACGGTTCTATGACTGCTGGATTATTATCTTTTAAGGACTTTCTTTTTCTCTAGATGATAAACTTGAATCTAGATTTTTGAACAGCCCGGTGAAAATACAACCAGTTCAACCAGTTCATCATTTTCTGCTTGCCAGTTGATGGACATTCATAGCACTGTGATCAGATTGAATGATTCCCTCCTCAATACTTTCACAGATTCTCTTCGAAAGCAAATGAATTGTTTTCTTCCAGAAACTTATTTCTTTTTAGCATAGTAGAAGATTGTTTTTATTTTAGCATTGTTTTCATTTGCTTTTAGTAATTTTTGGACTTGCATTTTTTTGTATTGGAAACATATGGCTTGAAGTTTGTCCTGATAATACATTATATAGGGTTTTTTTTTATCAACACAACTGTCCCAGTACTAAAACTTAGAGATTACTGCTTTTATAATACTTCTAATACAGGTCTATGGGGAAAACCATTAGCCAAAAAAGTATAACACTTCGCCTTTCATTCTAGTATTGAAGACTTTTAGTAAATTATTTTAATACAGTTCTGCAGGAACCATAATCATGTGAGATATAGTTGCAATACCGCACAATTGATTGATGTATGTTCATCCCTTGGTTGTGTGCATTAACTTTAAAAAGAATGAGATATTCTGACTTCTGGGATGTCTTCTTTTGTGAAGATATGCTCAAACAATCTGCTTTTTTAATTTTTTTCTGATGTTTCTGTGTATATTAGATCTATAACTCTTAGTGAAATTTCAGTCCAACTATACAATCCAGTGTCTTGAACAACAACTTGCTGGCACAAAATACTCTTCTAAATTTTTGGAACTGATTCATACATGAACTCTATAGGTCTATTGAAGCATTGGCAAATCTCTGGATTAATAACTTCGAGCATTTAAGAAAGAGTGACAATAAATAAAGTAGAAATGTCTGTTGAAATCAAATGGCCTTCCCTGAATAATAATTCTGACTTTCTCTCTCTGAGATAGTTCCCTCCAAATTCTTAAAATTCTATTCCTGACTATTGAAGGGTATTGTATAAGATATTCATTGAGGATCCTAAAGGTAATGGCCTTCTCTTAATGAACGGGAACACACACATAATCCAATGCATCCTTTTGTGATTCGTTTTCCAAGTACAAAATTCTGAACTTGTACTATTCTATTTAGTGAAGCTGTAGAAGAGTTTTAAAATAGGGGGAATAAATTGTAAAAATTACTTGCCTGTAAAACCTAATTGGTACTACTTACCACCAAATTGTCACTTTTTTAGCTTTATCTTATAGCAAAATCCAAAATAAATCAGAACGATCCAAGATTTTGAATGCTACTTTTCATTCATCTATAGTATCAAATTACATCTAATTCCTACACATATTGATCACTAAGCAGTGAATAGTTGTAATTAAATGCCATCAAAAACAATGTAAGCATGGATATACTGCATCATCCATCATTCAGAACTCTTGTTAAAACTGTTCTCCACAGCGAAGACATTTATTCAGTGTTGTAGTCAATTCTCCATCCAAAGCAACCTTTTCTTCCGTTTGAAAAACTCCCATATTCACATGAAGCAAGCAAAACTGATGTTATATTTACAAAAATGTAATTGATGCAAGATTTGATTTCTCCTTGTATTTCTATAGACTTGTTTATCTGCATCTGTGTGCAGAGAGAGAAAAAAATGTGACCAGAACTGCAGGGCGGTGTGCCTTTTTTAATTATGTAAGAAATATATATATATGAGTTCACTTGTGTTAAGTTAGCAATGACCTATCTTATTATTCATTATGCAGTATTAGATTTCTCTTTTTCTTAAGCTATACTTTTAGTTATTTCACTTTCTGGAATGCATGGATACTATAACTGTTCCTAATTCTATTGTTTCTAAATCCTGGTTTTCTTGCCTCCCAAATTACTGTATAATGTTGGTGCTCCCCCCCCCCCCAAGAGACTAATGTTCAGTTGACAATTTATTTTCCACAAACTATCCTGGGGACCAAACAACAATAAATTTGCTAATTAACTAGATCTAACAATGCAGATCTACTTTCCACAATCTGGTGTCCTCCAGTTCAGGGGTCTCCAGCTTTGGCAACTTTTAAGACTTGTGGAATTCAACTCCCAGAATTCCTCAACCAGCAAAGCAAAGCTGGCTGGGGAATTTTGGGAGTTGAAGTCCACAAGTCTTAAAGTTGCCAAGGTTGGAGACCCCTGCTCCAGTTGACATACTTCAAGGTCTTTCATCCTTAGCCAGCACAACCGAGGGGAACTGAAATTCAACACATCTGGAACTGAAATCCAACACATCTGGAAAACAGCAGGCTGAAGAAAGCTAATGACACTACTAGAATGCATAATAAAAGTAATGCAGTGCAGCTAATGCTAGATAAATAAAAGGATGTATATACAAGGATAGATATAATCCGTATATTTTTTTCAATTACATATGCATCCCATGGAAGTGATTCCTCTTCCCTCTCATTTTGGTTGTTGGCCATCATTGTATACAACTAAACTGAAGGCATAATGTATAGGGTTTTTAAAAAAAAAAGTTTAGGGACCAGAAGAGATAAAATAAATTGTTTTATTTGATCATAAGTAATTGTTCAAACAGAAGGCTGGCTTAGAATGACAGTATTGTTATTGAGAAGGATGAGTGACTAATGCTGATTCAAAGCTTTGAAATGGTAGATGAAATTGAAAACTTTTTTGGCCAATCCATCAAAATTCTTGACATCATCTAGGCTTTTTAATAGGTGTTCATGAGAGATGTTGATGACCCAGCATTTTCTACTACATTGGTCATATTAGCTGGGAGTTCAGCTTCCCTCTAGTTAAATTTGAACATCTGGCATATCCAGATTGTTTACTGCTGTCCAAAGTAAACCATTTGTGCATCAGAGCAATATGTACCACTGAAAATAGGCAATAAGCATACTGACACCCTGATTGTTTGCTTTGTGAAACATCCTGATTTTGATTGGAAACACAGTACTAGACCTAATGAGCTTTCGTAATGTGTCTGATTTGTCTGTTCATTGTGTAGTTTTGGAACTGTTTCACAAAAACAATTACTAGATTTCAGTGAAGTTTTAGGGCCTTTTGATTGATTGCCTATTGAACGTAGGCTGCAATATTTCAAATCTAAACAAGGAAAGTCTAGCTCAACTTTATACCATTACATGGAACTGGACAGAAAGATAACTATGGTTGTTACATGTGGTAATCTTAGGTTTTCTTATTGCTCTTGGTTATCATATAATTAAAAAAAAAGATGTTAATGGAAATTATTAGGAAAAGCCATCAAACCCACAAATCTCTCTTCCATCATGTAAAATTCCCAGTGACCACATTAAGTAATGCAAGATAGTGCTGAGAAATTTCCTGCCCACTTATCTGAAAATATCTTGCTTCAACCTATTTTTTATTTCTCTGGTGAATATGCCCTTATTTCTTGTGTCACTTTGGCTGCTTAGCCATCCATATATTTTCACAATAGATATCTAACCCCTGCTCAAATATATTACACACATGGACACCACACACACACACAAAATTCTTAAAGAACAATTTTCTGAATGCAGTTCCAAAAAGAAAAGTGAAATCTTGCCTGCTAAATAATTTTGAACAATGAAATAGAAGTGAATCTATTGCTTCCTATCTTACCCACTCAAGGACTGTTTTTATCCCTCAGGCTACTTTTCTTTATCAGAAAAGTGAAATTGAATTTGGGGGTATTTTTCCAACTATCCAAACTTTTCTGCAATCCTGAGAAACATTACACTATCCCCCACTACAGCAGGATATACTCTTATGCAAGCATTAGCAATTATTTCCTTTATCAGAACAACAGTTGCATGCAAAAATGCTTGGCACGATTTCTATAGGTAAAAAGCATTAAAAAAATTGACTTGATCCAAATATTAATAGGGATTTATTAATAGGGAATATCTACTTATTAAATCTGTCCATAAACTGGAGCACATATGCAAGAAATCTGTGACATGATTTTCAGATCTAAATTTCCCAATGTGCATATTTAAATCAGTCTGTACATAAAAATGTGAAGAAAATATATAATCCCAATGGTTTATATAACAAAAAAGTCACTCACAAAAAGTGTGCTAAGGAAAGTATTAATTCACATTTGTGGTTCATATTTTAATAAATAAAATGGATACACAAATGCCTACAAATGCCTTATCTCATGTAAACCTTTTCCTGTAAGTTCATGGTTGTGGAAATGAGCATGGTAAAATGACTCGAAAATAGGAATTTGAGAAAAGGCTCTGAACAAACGTTTGAATAGACCATGTATTACATTGAAATTCTGCATTGCCTGAACTAAAGAGTATTGAACTAAAGAGTATTGAACTAAAGAGTATTGAAGATTGCCCATTCTAGTCAATCTGTCTTGTTTCTTTGCCTTTTCATTCCATGGACACAAGAAATTGAATCATTCTGACAGCTATAAAATGCAAGTGTGAATTTGGATTTAACTCTACAGGAAGTGCTACTATTCCCTGGGAATTCAAATAATTATTATTAATAGTAACAAAATCATTATTAATCTTTACAGATAATAGGTAACAATATTAACTTGGAAAAAACAAAAAGTATCTTCTGCATAGTTGTTTTTTGGTATTTTATCTCATAATGATCAATGGGATCTTGAAATAACTTCAGAATGACATTTTTGTACAAGACAAAAACAGTGTTTATCTATGAATAGGTCCTTCAAGAGATTAGCACTTTTTTCTTTAATTGGACATCAGTTACATCATTTCTGCAGAATAAGACTTCTGGAAGCATTTTTTTTTTGTTGGTGTTGTTTCTGCTTTGTTAACTTACAGGATATAGTTTGCCTTTTTATCTAATGATAGTTGATGTACAAATCCTTAGCCAACTTTATCGAAGCTGATTTATAAATGAGTGTTGAATGGGGGCATTGTTTTTACATTTTGTTGTTAGGATATCAAGAGACCTGAGTTTGAAATCTCTGTGTTTGTACATGCTTTTGCTGAATCTTCCATTTTGTTAAATAATTACTTTTTAAACATGCATAAATATTTTAATATGCTTTTGAAAGCTGTTTCTATTCTTTTCCTTAAAGTAACTAGCATTGCATATCTATTTAATTACATTATTGTCTGTAAATCATTATTGAAAAGCTAATATGCTGTACTGTTATATTATCATGTTTCTTCAAATAGGATTATCTTCATATAATGCAAAACCATCCAATTATGTATATCTTTAAGCAAAATAATTCTGACTATAGAATTTAAGTACTATTATATACACATATGACATTATTTTAAAAACATGGATCCCTTTTCATACAGAAATCCAGTGAGGAGACATTTTCTCCTTTCTCAAAGTTTTACAAAATTGGAATTGTAGTCAAATCTAATGGATATTCAGTTGACCGGTAATGACTATATTTTATCATGAATTATGGGACAACTTTGACTCCATTCCAAGAAAATACCAATATTCTCTCTGTATTAATTTTGGAATGAGATAGTTTGGCCTTGGCTTTATACATTTCTGTACTGTTTTGTATATGATGTAAATATTTTCCTTTTTAAAATGATGTTTACTTTTTATTATTTCATCTGCCAGTTTAAATGCAACCACTAAAAAAATAAAAATAAAGCGTGGATTCTCTTCCAAAACATTCCTTCTCAAGTTTCCTTTCATACATCTACTTTACCTTATAAAGTAGTTGCATTTTACTATTCAAGCTTCAGCTTCACTGAAAAATTCTCATGAAATTTTCATTCCAAGATCCCTCTCACAGTTACTACTATGGAGTGAGGTACCACATATATTGTACCTGTGCATTTGGCTTCTCTTGCCTAAATGTAGAACCTTAATTTCATTAAACCTACCTTTTGTTGAAATTACACCATGTACACTTTAGCCTGGGGGCATTCAAACTTGGCAACTTAAAAGACTTTTGGACTTTAACTCACAGAATTTCCCCAGCCAGCTATACTGGCTGGGAAATTCTAGGAGCGGAACTCCACAAATCTTAAAACCTGCCAATTTGGGGAGCCCTTTTTTAAGCCTTTAAATAGGAGAGTTAGTTTCACTGACCCAGAGCCAAATTTCACTTGCATTATTAGCACATCTGAAATACAGAAATGCCACAGGAGAGTCCCAGGCTCCCCCTTTTCCATCTTTTATCAGTCTGCTTGACTTTCCTTCCTTCAGTTGAGCGCTCTCTACTATGCCCATTGTCCTTATCCAGCCTTCCATTTCCTTCAATGCACTAAAGCCAGTGTCCCCAATCTTGGCAACTTGAAGACTTGTGGACTTCAACTTCCAGAATTCTCCAGCCAGCATAGCTGGCTGGAGAATTATGAGAGTTGAAGTCCACAAGTCTCCAAGTTGCCAAGTTTGAAGGCCTCTGCGCTAAAGGAACGACTCCCGGGGGAGAGGATGATGTAATATGACCCCCTTGTGCTCTAGGAGTAAGACTAAAACGGGAAAAGCGGCGAGACATTGCGGACGCGGCCCGCCCACCCAGAAGCAGGAAAGGGGCCATCCAGGTTTAAAGCAAGCGGCTTGGCCCGTCGGCCCCATCGGCGACGCGCTGGACCGCAATATGGAAAGCCGCTGACTGCGCCTGCGCAGGTACTGGAGTGGCGTGGACAGCGACAAGAGGGCTGCGCAAAACATTGGGGTGAGAGTCACGTTTCCGCGATTGCTGCTGGTTTCCTTTTAGGGATTCAGGGTCCTAGGGACGAGGAGGAGGGGAAAAAGAAGAAGAGGGGGAGGAGGGGAGGAAGAGAGGAGGAGGAGGAGGAGAAAAAGAAGACGAGGAGGAGGAGGAGGAGAGGAGGAGGATGGACATGACTAATCTGGGGAAGAGAAGGATCAGGGGGAGACATGATAGCAGTCTTCCAATATTTGAGGGGCTGCCACAGAGAGGAAGGGGTCAATTTATTTTCCAAAGCATCAGAGGGAAGGACAAGAAACAATAGATGGAAACTAACCAAAGAGAGAAGCAACCTGGATGTGAGGAGAAACTTTCGTAACAGTGAAGACAATTAACCAGTGGAACAGCTTGCCTTCAGAAGTTGTGGGTTTCTTCATCACTGGAGGTTTTTAAGAAGAGACTGGACAGTCACTTGTCTGAAATGGTATAGGATCTCTTGCTTCAGCAGGGGGCTGGACTAGAAAACTTCCAAGGTCCCTTCCAGCTCTATTCTGATTCTTAATTCTTAAATTCCCCTGCTTGGGGAAATGCATTCTGGGGAATTCTGGGAGTTGAAGGAGATGTAACCTATGGAAACAAATCACAGCAAGAATGGTTTTCAGCCTTACACTCAGTGCACTAATACAATGATATACGGTACTTTTTTAAAATTTGGTTTGTATTTCCTAACCCAACATTTTTGCTTTGTTCTTCAAATTAAATTCTTGTTGGGGGGGGGGGGGAGAAGCAGTCTTAAAATGCAAATATGGCAAGTGGGAAGTTGCTGACCCTAATAAAAGAAAAATACCCAAGATGGGTGCTGGAGACAACACCACAGCAAATATATTTGTGAAGGTGATTCCAGAAGAAATTGAATTAGGAAGCACTACCAAGGGCACATTTCCTTGCCATGCTCTAATGCATTTCTGCATTCATTAGAAAATTGCACTCTGCAGAGTGCAGGACTCATACAAAAGCCAATGAATCTTTACTCATCTTTGCACTTTTTGTCCTATGGGGTGAACTAAACATGACAAGGGCCATACCAATGACCTATCAGTGTCAATATCGGAGCACCACAATTTCTGGAGGGTAGCATTATGATTATTATTAATATTATTAATATGTGTGATGAATATAGAGTAGCAGCAAGCATACACTATACTAAAATCTCTTAGTAAAGAAAAATGTACTGATAGTGACTACATAAAATTTTATGTATCTAACATCCAAATATTTAACTGAATAAACAGTTGAACACATGGCTGGCTATTATCCACAAAAAAAAATGTAAACATTAATAAAAATAATTTTATTATAACAAATTACAAATTGGGCATTTAAAAGGTTTAGAAAATAATCAAGTCACAACCAAATTAACAGGACTATAGAATAGTATCATCTACTTATAGTTAAATTGTGTTACTAGATATTTAGAGAACCATGAAAAAAGGCCTATGATTAAAAAGGCTGGAGCTAGCCCACTTCAAATGTACTCCTTTAACAACAAAAACAGAATTATTTTCTTTCCATTAGCATCACACTGGAATTCACCTGAATAAACAACTACACTTCAGCTACAGAAATAATAGTTAGTTTGGGATTCGAATCAGATCAGATCTACAGATACATGATGTTTTGTAGTACATGTATAAAATGAATCAAATTACTATTACTACCGTGTTTCCCCTGAAATAAGTGCTTGGCCTTATTTTCAGGGAGGTCTTATTATTTTTGTGGTGCAGGAGGCGACGAGTGTGGTCACCTCATGGCAGCTGCTGTGTTGCAATATTTTCAGGGAGGGTGTATTTTTATAATTTAGTTATATAATTATTTGGCAACAGTCGCTTCCATAGATAGGTCACAATTTAGGGATAGTATCAGATTGAAAGTAAGCTTTCCATAAAAAAGCAACATTCAGCCAAGGATTTAATAACACATTCAATGAATTAACTACTGTAAATGGAAATTTGTATTCATTATGTTGCATTCATTTATTTAAGAAATTTGTAGTTACATTCTTAATTTACATTTTGTCAACAATATCTGCCATTTAGTTCTCATGGTGGACTAATTCAGATAGCCGTTGAAGTTGCAACTATAACTTAGTTGTAGAAGGAAAAAAAATAACTTTTATAATTCTGGTAAGCATGCTACAATCTCTTCTTAAAAGCAGCGTATTTAATACAAAACCAGTTATGAGAATATAATATGGTGGTTGTTTTAGTAACTAAGAAACATAAACTGAATTTAATATATTTTCCAGTGTGTTGTTATATGATTAATCTTTCAAATGAAACAGCTTTGCCAACAATGTTATTGATTGCAGATATTAGAACTCAAAGCTGAGTATCTCAAGATAGCTAATACAGGGAGTCCTCAACTTATGGCAATTGAGCCCAAAATATGTTGCTAAGTGAGAAATTTGTTAAGTGAATTGTCTCATTTTATGACTTTTTGCCACTTTTGTTAAATGAATCACTGCAGTTGCTAAATTAGTAACATGGTTGTTAAGTGAATCTGGTTTTCCCATTGACTTTGCTTGTCAGGTCGCAAAAGATGATCAGATGACCCCAGGACACTGTAACTGTCATAAATGTGAGTCAGTTGTCAAGTATCCAAATGTAATTCAAGTAGTCAAGGGGATACTCCAACAGTCATCATTGTGAGAAAGTCGTAAGCCACTTTTTTTTAGTACTGTTGTAACTTTGAATGGTCACTAAATGAACTGTTGTAAGTCAAGGACTACCTGTACAATGGAGGCATCTCAAAAATTATTCCTCCATTTATCGCTACTGCAAAATCTTATCCTGTGCAGTTGTCAGTATTCAATCATTCATTTCCTTCCAGCTTCAACATATTTAATATTTTAATTATTAGTTCTTCCAGTGAGTTTAATTTCATCTGATAATTATTTGATCTTGCAGTCCTGTATTCTCCATAATTTTCTCCAGTATGACAATTCAAAGACATCAGTTATTTCCATTTAGTCTTGCTGAAATCCAATTTCGACATCAGTGTTAGTTTGGAAAACCACTATCTTGACAATACTTTTATTAGTGTGATGTTTAATGCTTCAATACTTTGTTTAAAACTGTCAAAGTATGACTAGCAGATGTCTCCACTTCATGGTTACAGCTACAATTGCTGTGAATTTTTCAGCCTAAGAATATAAAGCCTATTATTACACCAAAGAGGTATTATTAACACATCTAAGGTTGTTGATATTTCTCCTAACAACTTTTAATTCCAATGCGTACTTTGAGACCACATTTTTTTCATGGAATGTTTGGACTTGATAACAAATTGATTTCCAACAGCTTGGATTTATAAGAGTACACTTCAAAAAATTTGCAAGGATAACAGATGTTCTTCTGATGGAAGAAATGCTCAAGTTGCTTTGGTGTGAACAGAACATTCATTTCTGATATGCCATAGGAACTGGGTCCTTGACTAGATGTATGCAAAATTTCCCATCCCTAAATCATTGCATGCAAGGGACAGTCAGGTTTGGATAGTCTATATCTAGACCAAAACATGTGGAAAAACAGTGTGTCTAACAGAAATAAAGGAAGCACTAGAAAGCTGAGGGGAAGTGTTGGTTGCAAGTTGGATGTGCCCTGCTTGAATAAAGGGCAATGACCAAGATTTAATTTAACCACTGCCCTTGAATTCTAGCAGAGGAGCAATTGCACTGCCTTCCTCATCTTCCTAGCATCTTGTCTTTGTCTGCAGGTCAGCACAGGTGACATACAGTTAGAGGAGCATCCAAAGGTTACAAAAGGCAATTGGACTTTCTTTGCTTTTTTCCCCTCTTGAAAACATTGTGCTTCTCAGCCAAGAAGCTTCTTCAATTCTTGCTCTTCTTCAGAACTGAAGAAGCTTCTTGGATGAGAAGTAAACCATTTCCAAGAGAGAGAAAAACCAAGAAAATCTAGTTGCCTTTGAAAAGCACTTTTGGGACAACTATGACCTGGATGATTGAAAACCTCCATGGGAAAGGGCAATACATATTGGTCTTGCCTAAAATTCATTGATTTTTTAAAGCAAAACCTTGATCAACCCAAATATTATAGTTTTATTTCAACCTGGCTAACTGCTTTGCCCTTGCTGTGCTATTTCTATTAAAACCATAGGCCACATTGTTTTACAGTACTAAATTTACAGGGATATGCATTTTCATCTCATAATCCCTTTGATAATAAAATTCTATGGCTACTCAGATTTGTTTTATTTGGATTATTCTCAAACAGGTACAAATCTTGCAAAATTTTGCTGTAGTTCATAAAATTTGGCAGGTACTGCTAAGTTAATGTCAGAATATGATTCACTGTTATTGCTGTTATTTACCTTATGTGCTTTGCTATCTTATGTCAATTGTGCAATTACTGTAATAAAGAATATCTCTTATTTATCTAATTCATGGTCATTTGATCATTAAATGTTGTTCTCAATTCCTGTACTGTAATTCCCCAAGTATATCTTAAGATACCCATGTCAAAATACAAGCTTCTCATATTTGTTTCTAAAAACCTTGCACCAAGCAAATATGCATCAAGCGAGATACTGAACTAGTAGAAAAAGCGGTTGTGGGGTATGACATCAAATTTTGTAACCCAAAATGGCATTAAAATTTATAATACAAAATGTGCTCATACATTTTAGAGCCTTATTCTTAAGCACTACATTACTCAAATTTGATTTCTTTCTTGACTCATATTCTATGAACAGGGAAAACATTTTCTACAACTGAATTTCTAATCCAAATGGTGATCACTGTAGCAGAGAAAGTGATATAACACATGACAACACTACAAATTTTATTAACAATTTTTGTTATTTATTATTGATTTTATTTACAGGCTGGCCAATTCCCAATCTCAGGCTTATAAGAACCAATATACATATACAAGATTCAACTGACAAGAAAAGCAAAACAAGACCAAAACAGAGCAAGTAAAAGGTGGCTCCACAATTAAGCCTCTCCCCAAGGTAGCCAGAAATGTAATAATTTCCTAAATTATACATGGGAGCCACATCATCCTTGGGGAAAGGGTCATTCCAGAGGTTTATGTTGCACAGTAGATTTGCGTATGTTAAAAGTTCATTCTAGAGTTGTGGATCTTTCAACAGCATAATATATCCAATCTTGTTTGGATAAGCTAGATGGAGAGGCAGGATAACCATCAAAATGGTAAATGAATAAGAGCATTATTTTATTAGATTCCAAAGCTGTTCTAGAATGATCTGAGCAACTTACAATAAACATAGAAATCAAATTCCAGATGTACAAAACTGACATAGATTTTTTGAGAACACCTGTTATAAGTTGTTGGTTGATGAAGTGTCATTTCTCTCCTACTAGTTATACATTAGTACAGTTGCATTTTCAATAGTTTGTAAAATATGGAATAGAATAAAACTGTGTAAACTCTTCAAAAGGATTGCAGTCTGCTAAAATATAAGCACAAAGGCTTTTATGCAGACAACAAAAGTCATTTCAGAAGCGGAAAGACTACTTATCAAAAGCAGGTCTTCATCTGTGCTCCACTGCACTGTGAAGCACCTCTTTAAGATTTGCACAGCTCTAATAAGAATGGTTCTATGTCCAATAAGGAATTGTTGTAATAAAGTTTAAAGTACATGCCTGTACTTTAAACATGGCTGTAAAAACATGGCACTAAGAAATCTATTGGAACTAAACAAGTTCTTGTAACTAACCCAAAAGAGCACACTCAATTTAACACAAACCCTTCTGTTCTTTGCACACGTTAACCCAGGAATTTGAATGGTCTTAGAACGAATATCATCTCAACCTGTTGTTTATGAATATTCAGACATGACAAGATTTCTTTTTCACGCTTGCAATAAATAAGAACGAGTAAAGTTGTTTTTCTGAATGAGTTTTCTGCAGCTGGATAGGACTTTCTCTTCCATTCATAGGGCATCAGGGAAAGGAGAGCTTCCAAGAACAACACATTAATTGCTCTAAAGCATGTCTCTAAACCTAAGTAGGGATGCACCAAATTAAGATCTCCAGTAAAGTCTGGGAGATGTTTGCAACATCCCCAAATCACCACCCAACATTCCAGAACGAACCAACCCCATTTATTCGAGCCAGGTTTTCAATTCAATTCAACCTTTATTGTCAGAGTACATGTGTAAAATGAGATCGGCTGAGCCTCCTTTCATGTACACACACACCCCAACATAACTCAGTGAAAGACAAAAAAATCCCTAGCCCTGTGAATCCTAACAAACACCCAGTCCTATATCATTCAATTCCTACCCTCAAAACGACACTATAGAGCACTGCACACCAAGACAACTAGACACAAGGACAGTTTTCCCCCCCCCCCCCGAAAAGCCATCACTCTGCTAAACAAATAATCAAACTATTCACTAAGGCTGCACTACTATTACTATTACTCTTCTCATCCTTCCTATCACGCATCTCCTCCCACTTATGACTGCAGGACTGTAACTTTGTTGCTTATATCCTTATGATTTATAGTGATATTGTTTCCTAATTATTTGTACCCTATGACTATCATTAAGTGTACCTTATGATTCTTGACGAATGTATCTTGTCTTTTTATATATATTGAGAGCATATGCACCAAAGAAAATTCCTTATGTGTCCAATCACACTTGGCCCTATTCTATTCCTTTTTCTATTCTATTCCATTCTATTCCTATTCCTATTCCTATGTGAACTTATTGCACCTCACGCAGGTCCCCGCAAGTCCATCTACTACGTTGTTGTAGTTATTTTTCATTCAGGAGTCCGACAGCCCATGGATAAAAACCGTTCTTAAGCCTGTTTGTGTGGCTGCCTGTGCTTCTAGATCTCCTTCCCGATGGTAGGAGAGTAAAGAAAGGCTGACCAAGGTGTGAGTCGTCCCTTGTCCCTTTCTTCGAGGTGATAAAGCAGCTTCCTGGGAGCCGAGAAGCGAGAACCAACCTCGCCGGGGAGAGAGAGGGGGGTGGGGGGAGCATCACATCGCATCGCGGCGGGTCGGATGGCTGGGTCTCTGCCAGGCAGCCATTGCAGCGAAGGGCAAGATGAAGCCGGTTGCTGCTTCTCCGCATCGTCCCTGGGCTGCTGGCGGCTTCGGCCACCTGGCCCCCCTTCACGGCTCTGCCCACACACAGCCACGGGAGAGTCATATACCAGGGCTGGCGGCGGGGGCGCTCCGAAGACCGCGCTGCCGTGACTCCTCCTAGAGGTGGTATGTGGAGAGAGATTTTCCCCCCTCCCGCCCCGCTCGCCACCACTTCCTACCACCGGCCTCCAGAGCTGCCGCCATTGAAACTATACAATACAGGCGGCGAACGGGCAGGAGGCAGCGCGAGGCGGCGCCGCAGGAGCGAAGCGGCGGGTGGAAGAGGAGGCGGCGGCGGCCGCCGGCGGGCAGGTGATCTGTGGGGCGGGGCGGAGGGCGGCGGGGACCGAAGAAAAAGACCCGCCAGCGGCGGATGCGCAGCGGCGACGGCGGAGGCCTTTCGTCCGTCACTCCCCCCTGGCTCCGAAAACGGCGGAGGCGGACCGGGTAAGGGGACCGAGCCGCCCCCGCCCATCCTCCGTAGCATGGCAGTCCGGATCGGGAGGGGAGTGAAGGAGGCGGGCAGGCGGGTCGTTGAACGGGCGGGGGGAGGTCGTCGAGCGGGGGAAGAGAGGGATGCCGCTTCGGGCGCCCGAAGAGAGCGGGGTGGTGGTGGAAGAAAGGCGGCCCTTCCCTTCTACCACCACCACC